>NC_059263.1:9546356-9578856 GCF_017591435.1 Portunus trituberculatus | reverse complement strand
TCTCTCTCTCTCTCTCTCTCTCAACCAACCAACCAACCAAACACATTCCCGCACCACAAACTAACCAAACAACCCACAAAACCACCTAATCCACACGTCCACCCACTCAACCACCCGCACACTCCGCCAGGCCATGTGGATCAGCACCTGGATAGCCAAAGCGAAGATAGAGAAGGATTACCACTACGACTACGACGAGGAACTTCTCTACAAGCTTAACTCCAGGACGGGACGAGCGTTTGGGGACACAGAGGAGGACATGAGGCACGCTATGACGAAGACACTGAGGCGAATTGATACGGACAAGTGCCTGCAGAAGCTCGTTTGTTTCCTAGAGGAGCAGAGTGACAGGTCGCAAGAGGAGGACTTGTTACTGAAACTGTTCCCGGTGACCCATTGCAAGTCCAGTGTGTTCCCGCGGTGCACGGCGACGGAGGACCAGCTGCGGGAATTGATGCACTATTACCAAAATGTTGAGATGAAAAGAACCATTAGTGTGCTGGAGAAAGAAGTGTTGTAGATGTGTTGTTTTAGTTTTGTTTAGCAGTGTGTGTTAGGAAAGTGTGTATGTGTGTATGTGTTAGGGGCTATGTAATACGATCAGAATTTAGAGGTGAAAGAGTGTGTTTTTGCGTTAAAGAAGGATGTTATGTGAGTTGGCAGATGAAAGAGAATGTTTAAGCGTTAGAGAAAGATAAGTTAGTTGTGTTTAGAGATTGTTTGTTCATGAATGTGTTAGACGAAGAAGTTAAGTCTGAGTTAGCGTGTTAGAAAAGGAAGTTGTAGGAAGTCTTATAGAAATGGGAAAGAAAAGAAAAGTTGTAGGAAGTTTTATAGAAAAGGGAAAGAAAATGAAGTTGTAGGAAGTTTTGAAGTTGTTATTCTTGGTTTGTGTTAGAGAAAGAAGCTTAGCCCGCCTGAGTTTGCGTGTTAGAAATGAGAAAGTTGTAGGAATCTTGTGAGTGAGTGAGTGAGTCAGTCAGTCTAGCTTTGTGTCTTAGGTTAGTGTGTTAAAAGAGGCCAGTCATTCAGTCAGTTTGTGGTGTGTGAAAGAGTTACTGCCAGGTTAAGTTAGTGAGTTTGGCTTGGTGTGTTAGAGAAGTTACCGCCATTTTATTTTTTATTATGTAAGGGTGAAACTCCGCCCAAAGGTAACAAAACGACCAAACAAAAAATGCTCACTTAGATGCCAGTCCCCGAGCAGTCAGTCAGTCAGTCAGTCAGTCAGTCAGTCAGTCAGTCCGTCAGTCAGCCATTCTCTCCTTCCCTTTACATATACGAGTAAATGAAGCACTTTCGTTAAAAAAAAAAATGTCTGACTGTGTGTGTGTTGGTTCACGAGTCACTGTTGTTGTTGTTGTTGTTGTTGTTGTTGTTGTTGTTTATTGTTATTTATTGCTATTTATTGCTTCCATACTCTTAAGTCAACTCTTTACTTACTTTTTTATTTTATTTTATTTAATCTATTTATTTATTTTTGTCCTAAAGTTAAGTTACAATTTCTTCCCCCCCCTCTCTCTCTCTCTCTCTCTCTCTCTCTCTCTCTCTCTCTCTCTCTCTCTGGTACTTATTTATTGATGTATTTATTTATTCACCTAATTATTAAAAGCAAGCCGTGTACAAACAAGACGAGTTTCACTTCTCCGCCACAGACGCAGCGGGAAGCGCAACGGACAATCTGAATCAAATTATGGCGCCAGTTACGAATCGCAAAGGAAAGAAAACAATAAATAAACAATAATAACCAAATTAAGTAAAAAAACTAAT
Organism: Portunus trituberculatus; assembly: GCF_017591435.1. Taxonomy (NCBI): domain Eukaryota; kingdom Metazoa; phylum Arthropoda; class Malacostraca; order Decapoda; family Portunidae; genus Portunus; species Portunus trituberculatus. The sequence goes on along the minus strand of NC_059263.1, from coordinate 9,577,089 downwards.
TAAAACAAAAATAAAGAGAAGGGCGTGAGTTACAAATTTATTTATCTATTTATCTATTCATTTATTTATTTACTTATCTGCCTATCTATCTATCTATCAATCTATCTATCTATTCTTCACAGGTTAATGACACTGCTCCTGATGATGATGATAATAAATTACTATCATTATTTTTCTTCCTTTTTTTTTTTTCTTCTTTTTTTTTTTAGCCTCACTCTTTCCTAATTCCTTTGTGTTTGTTTTGCTCTTTATTTATCTGTATGGAAAAATGTGAACAGGCAACTGATGAATAAAGGGATGAATGAGCAACTAGCAGAGAGAGAGAGAGAGAGAGAGAGAGAGAGAGAGAGAGAGAGAGAGAGAGAAACTACCGCCACTATCATTACATACATATAACATTAGTAACAACTCTCTCTCTCTCTCTCTCTCTCTCTCTCTCTCTCTCTGAAAGAAAATGGAAGAAAGGAAGCAAATACAGATAAAAAAGAAAAGAAAAGCAAGAAAACACAAGGAAGCAGAGAGAGAGAGAGAGAGAGAGAGAGAGAGAGAGAGAGAGAGAGAGAGAGAGAGAGAGAGAGAATATAACAGGCCAATCATGTTCTGTCTTGGCTTGAGAATCGCTCTATGTGCATATCTATCTATCTATCTATCTATCTACTTTCATTCAGCTTTCCTTATTTTCTTACGTTCTTAAAATTTTCAGGGTTTTTTTTTCTATTTCACTTTATTTTATTTTCTCTGGCAAGGGCGACAAAGAATACAATTAAAACGATCAACTAAGGAGCCGAGACCGTACAGAGCCGAACGCGTCAGCCAAAGCCAGAGGGAGAGGATAACCGTCTTGATACCTCCCTCTTCAATGAGTTCAGGTCACAGGAAGGTGGAAATACAGCAGCAGGCAGGGAGTTCCAGAGTGTGCCAGAGAAAGGGATGAATGACTGAGAGTACTGGTTAAAATTCTTGCATTAGAGGGGTGGGCAGAATAGCAGTGAGAGAATGATGATAATTTTTGGGCAGCGAGGCCTGGTCTATCTATTTATCTATCTATCCGTCCATCTACTAATCTATAAATTTGTCTATCTGTCTACCTACCTACATATCTATCTGTCTATCTAACTACCAACCTGTCTATTTGTCTATCTATCTACCTACCTACATATCTGTCTATCTATTTATCTATTTGTCTATCTATCTCATTATTTATCTACCTACCTACCTACCTACCTATCTATATATTTGTCTATCTACTTATACATCTAACATTCCACCTATCTATCCATTCACCTACATGTCTACCTATCTATCCCTCTATTTATCTATCTAACCAAACATTTCACTCACCACCACCACCACCACCACCACCATACCAACACACCTCACATTCTGGGTTCTCGAAATCACACGCACTTTCTCGCCCCACGCCGCTTCACTCACCCCTTATGGAACTCTCTTGTAGCGCACCCCCTCCCTGCTCGCCTTTCTCCCTCCCCCGCTTTGTCATGACGCGCGGGACTCGACCAGGAAGCGTATTCTCAAACCTCTCCGCGCCGCACGTACGAGGTTTTCAAAGGACTTTGCGTGTATGCAATTGAGAGTTCCAAGGGTGTTTTTCGGGTTCTAGTGGTTGATTAATGAGGTTTCTACATTATTAAGAGGTTATGCGCTCTGGGAGACTGTGCTCTTCCTCTCTGTGGTCTTTGGAAGTAGTGGAGGTAATGTGATACGGGTTTTCAAGACGTGTCTTCATGGTTCTAGTGGCAGATTAATGACATTTCTCTATATCAGTGGTCTTCAACCTTTTTTAATGTAGTCCAACCCTAACAGTGATTAAGTAGAAGCTGTCCACCCCATCCAGAAAAAAATCTCATGAAAAATTTTACATTTTTAATATTTAAAATCTATGTTTCATATCTCATATCTCGCGTGGTTGTACTATCGAGGTCTTGCGAGTAGGCGAAGTGGCAACCTCGATGTTACAATAGGTAAATATGTATTTGTAGTATGTATTTTAAGATATATAGGAGAGAGAGAAAAAGAGAGTCTCTTGTATATTATACAGACACGTGCAGGTGTAGTCCAGTAGTCCACCCCTAGACAGCTGTCCACCCCTCACTTCATCTCGTCCACTATAAGGTGGACTGTCCACCCAGGTTGAAGAACACTGCTCTACATTATTACCTGGAGAAACAGTCTTCTTCAATGACACTCAACTGTCTTCCTCTTCCACAATGAATATCCTCGGTCTGTCCTTTGCTCATAATCTTAACTGGAAACTTCACATCTCATCTCTTGCTAAAACAGTTTCTATGAAGTTAGGTGTTCTGAGGCGTCTCCGCCAGTTTTTCTCGCCCCTCCAACTATATTAATGTAAAATGCCTTCCATTGTTATGCTGATTAAGATGTAGGCCTATTTATATGAAATCAGAAAACATTCCGTTCAGCACTTTTTGATTTAAGTAAAACACATAGGAAAAATGTTATGTTAATGTTGTTATAGTTGTAGGTATTGTGTGCAAAAACTATCTTTATAATATTTGCCCTTTTTTGAGCTTGCAAGCACATGTATGAATAAAAAGAATCACAAAACTGTATGAATACAACAAAAATCACAAAACAGCAGTGAATGAAACTTTTCATTGGTTGCGAAAAAGTATGTCACTTTATATTTCTCAATGGGACTTTTGTGGTTGTTTTTGAGCAACCAGCTCATGAATCCTTGGCTCAGTGGCAGCCAGTGCACACCTCAAGTCATCTTCCACAGACAGCTTGTTCCTTGATTTTGTTTTTATTGCAAGTAATGAAGAAAACCCACTTTCGCACAGGTAGGTTGAAGCAAAAGGCAAAAGAACTCGAACTGCCATGCTTACTCTGTATAAGGGCCTTATCCGTCCCTGTATGGAGTACTCTTCGCATGTTTGGGGGTTCCAGTCACACAGCTTTGCTTGATAGGGTGGAATCGAAAGCTCTTCGTCTCATCAACTCCCTCCTCTGACTAACTGTCTTCAGTCTCTTTCTCACCGCCGAAATGTTGCATCCCTTTCTATATTTTATCGCTATTTTCATGGTAACTGTTCTACTGATCTTGCTAACTGCATGCCTCCCCTCCTCCTGCGGCCACGCTGCACAAGGCTTTCTTCTTCCTCTCATCCCTATTCTGTCCAACTCTCTAATGCAAGAGTTAACCAGTACGCTCAATCATTCATCCCTTTCACTGGTAAACTCTGGAACTCCCTCCCTGCATCTGTATTTCCGAATTCCTACAACTTGTCTTCTTTTAAGAGGGAGGTATCGAGGCATTTGCTCCCCTAATTCTGGCTGACGGTTTTGATACTTTTATTATTACCAGGAAAAAACAACACGGCTAATCATCTCTGTAGTCTTTGAAAGTAGTCGTAAAGATATGACGCGGATTTTCAAAGGTGTTTCTACGGTTCTAGTGACAGATTAACAAGAATTCTACATTATTAACAGGAAAAACACTCTTGAGAACCCGGTTAATCATCCCTGTGGCCTTTGAAAACAGTCACGGTGAGACAGCAAAACGTTTCTCAGTATGAGTCTAATATCTCTGCGTTGCTCCTGAGACAAAGCATCTGACTAGTGAAATAATATGCGGGATTAATTTTCACAAGCATAACTAAGGTGGTGACTGAATACTGGGAGGAATAATGATCTTGGCCTGTTTAGATGCAAGAGTATAATTTTTTCATGGAAGTTTTGAATATGAGGAGAGGAGGAAAAGGAGGAGGAGGAAAAGGAGGAGGAGGAAAAGGTGGAGGTGGAGGAGAAGGAAGGGAAGGAGGAAGAGGAAGAGGAGGAGAAGGAGGAAAAGAGGAGAGATGGCAACAACAATAACGAAAACGAGGACGGGAGAAAGAAGAGGCACAGAGGAGGAGGAGGAGGAGGAGGAGGAGGAGGAGGAGGAGGAGGAGGAGGAGGAGGAGGAAAGAGGAGGAGATGACAATAACAAAAACGAAAGCGAGGACGGGAGAAAGAAGAGGTACAGAGGAGGAGGAGGAGGAGGAGGAGGAGGAGGAGGAGGAGGAGGAGAAGGAGGAGGAGGAAGAGGAGGAGGAGGAGGACGTGGAGGAGGAGAAGGAGGCTCAGTATTCCCGTCAGGTGTGGGAGGACAGGTATATATAGAGGTGGCAGTGAGGGGCGGCCACAGCCCTCACAACAGCCTCACGGTGAGCCCACACTCTGCCAGACACGTACTACTACTACTACTACTACTACTACTACTACTACTACTACCACTACTTTTACTGTCATCTTAAATTACTGATGCTTGTCTATCACTTTTGTACTCTTTGGAGAGCCAGCGCTCAAGTGGGCTTTTTTCAAACTTTCTTTTTTTTGCCCTTGGCTGGCCCTCTTCCCTACGTAAAAAAAAAAAAAAAAAAAAAAAAAAAAAAAAAAAGGCTAACCATCTCTGCAGTCTTTGAAAATAGTGGTGGAAGTATGACACGGGTTTTTAAGCGTTCAAGTGTGTCTTTTACTGTTCTAATGGCAGATTAATGAAATTTCTACATTATTACCAGGAAAAACAACACTGCTAATCATCTCTGTAGTCTTTGAAAGTAGTCGTAAAGATATGACGCGGATTTTCAAAGGTGTTTCTACGGTTCTAGTGACAGATTAACAAGAATTCTACATTATTAACAGGAAAAACACTCTTGAGAACCCGGTTAATCATCCGTGTGACCTTTGAAAACAGTCACGGTGAGACAGCAAAACGTTTCTCAGTATGGGTCTAATATCTCTGCGTTGCTCCTGAGACAAAGCATCTGACTAGTGAAATAATATGCGGGATTAATTTTCACAAGCATAACTAAGGTGGTGACTGAATACTGGGAGGAATAATGATCTTGGCCTGTTTAGATGCAAGAGTATAATTTTTTCATGGAAATTTTGAATATGAGGAGAGGAGGAAAAGGAGGAGGAGGAAAAGGAGGAGGAGGAAAAGGAGGAGGAGGAAAAGGTGGAGGTGGAGGAGGAGGAGGAGGAAGGGAAGGAGGAAGAGGAAGAGGAGGAGAAGGAGGAAAAGAGGAGATATGGCAACAACAATAACGAAAACGAGGACGGGAGAAAGAAGAGGCACAGAGGAGGAGGAGGAGGAGGAGGAGGAGGAGGAGGAGGAGGAGGAGGAGGAGGAGGAGGAGGAGGAGGAGGAAAAGAGGAGAGATGACAATAACAAAAACGAAAGCGAGGACGGGAGAAAGAAGAGGCACAGAGGAGGAGGAGGAGGAGGAGGAGGAGGAGGAGGAGGAGGAGGAGGAGGAGGAAGAAGAGGAGGAGGACGAGGAGGAGGAGAAGGAGGCTCAGTATTCCCGTCAGGTGTGGGAGGACAGGTATATATAGAGGTGGCAGTGAGGGGCGGCCACAGCCCTCACAACAGCCTCACGGTGAGCCCACACTCTGCCAGACACGTACTACTACTACTACTACTACTACTACTACTACTACTACTACTACTACTACTACTACTACTACTACCACTACTTTTACTGTCATCTTAAATTACTGATGCTTGTCTATCACCATTATCATTATCTATCGTCTAAATTCTCATCTTTTCTCTTCTTCCACTAAAACTATAAAAACATCCTTACAAACCCATGTCACTTCACCATGAGTACTTTCCAGAACACAGGGATGACTAGCCGTGTTGTCAAGAGTGTTTTCCCTGTTAATAATGTATAAATCTTGTTAATCTGTCAATAGAACTGTAAAACCAGCCTTAAAATCCCGTCACTTCACCACGACCACAGAGATGACTATAGCTGGGTTCTCAAGAGTGTTTCTCCTGTTAATAACGCATCAATCTTGTTAATTTGTCACTAAAACCGTAAAAACATCCTTACAAACCCATGTCACTTCACCGCGACTATTTTCCAACACCGCAGAAATGACTTGCCAGGTTCTCAAAGAGTGATTTCTTTGTTAATGAGCATAAAATTTGTAAATCTGTGAAAAGAACCGCAAAAAAATCATTCATAAAAAGCCCGCGTCACTTCACCACGACTATTTTCCAACACCGCAGAGATGACTAGCTGGGTTCTAAAAAGTTATTTCCTTGTTAACAATATATAAAATTTGTTAATCTGTGAAAAGAACCCCAAAACCATCCATAAAAACCCGCGTTACTTCACCACGACTACTTTCCAACACCACCAGGTTCTCAAGAGTTTTTCTCCTGTTACCAACCCATAAATCTTGTTAATTTGTCACTAAAACCGTAAAAACATCCTTAAAAACCCATGTTACTTCACCACGACTACTTTCCAACACCGCAGAGATGACTAAATGGGCTCTAAAGAGTGATTTCCTTGTTAATAACGCATAAATCTTGTTAATCTGTCACTAGAACCGTAAAAACATCTTTAAAAACCCTTGTCCCTTCACCACGACTTTTCCAACACCACAGAGATGCCTTGCCGGGTTCTCAAGAGTGATTTCCTTGTTAATAACGCATAAATCCAGTTAATCTGCCACTAAAACCACAAAGTCACCATTAAAAACTCGCATAACACCAATAACTAGAGTCTTGAAAGTAATGGAGGTGCTGGGAAGAGATGTCTCAGAATACAGTCCATGTGTCATCTGCGCATAGCTGTTAGTCATTTGTTATTCCTGTCCTGCCCCGCCCCGCTGACCTACTGAAGATGGAGAGTGCGGTTTTGTGTGCTGGCTGTTTGTGTTGCTTCCTTCACTGTGTTTACTAAGTGTTGTGTGTTACCTGTCTAATTTATCTATTTATCTGTCACTCATCTTGCCTTTCCTAGCCTAACCTAACCTAACCTAACCTTGTGTGGTGGTAGTTTGTGTTGCTTCCTTTCCTGTATTTGTTGTGTTGTGTGTTATCAAATTTATCTATCTATTTCATCTATTACCAGTCACTCATCCAGCCTAACCTAACCTAATCAATCGTAGCCTAGCCAAGCCTAACCTAACCTTGTGTGTTGGTTCTGTGTTGTGTGTTATGTGTCTAATTCATCTATCTGTTTTATCTATCTATCAGTCACTCACCTAGCCTAGCCTAACCTATATCCCTATCTATCCTCCCATCTATTTATCTATTTCTATTAATTATTTATTCTACCTATCTATATTTCCACCTATCCATCCATCCATTAGTCTATCTACCTACCCACCTAGTCACACACCCACATTCCTATCACCTCTTTATCTATTACTCTATTTACCCATACATACACCCACACACCCAACCACCACTATCACCACCATCACCACCACCTCAGCTGCGCCTTATTTCCTCACTTAACCTTTTAACTGTCATTTGGCACGCCTCTTCCTTAGTCACCGTGTCATTCTTAAGCTTCTCTTCTTGGTCAGTACACAGAAACGCTTAGCTCTCTCACCACGACTATCAGTAAGGTTTTCAAGAGTGTTTCTACAGTTATTAGTGTGGAAATATTGTCACTCTGCCTCTAGAACCATAAAAAACACCTTAAAAAGTCGTGTAAACTTAAACCAAGCCTTTTGAAACAGAGGAGGTGATCCATCGGTAATTCCACTGTAGACGCTTAAAAAGTCTTCACGCATTGCTTCTTGTGGTGGTCATTCACTTACTTGTATCGCGAAGCAGTGAAAGGGTGAAAAAAAAGGGCTCTCGAAAAAGTTAATACGAATTTCTAAGGATATTTTCTTTTTTTTACGATTCTAGAGACAGATAAAGACTCTACATAAAGTCAATACGAATTTCTAAGAGCACTTTCTTCTTCTTTTTTTTACGATTCTAGAGACAGATTAACAACATTCCCTCCTTTCCACGATTCCAGAGACAGATTAACAACACACTTACTTTATCAACACAACAAACACGACTCTAAAGGCAGATTAACAACACTTCTACATTACGAATAGGATAAGCACTCTTGGGAACCCAGCTAATCATCTCTATGGCCTTGGAAAACACCTGTGGAGAGAGAGAGAGAGAGAGAGCAGATTATCCCAGCACAGTATTAGCCTAGCCTATCCTATCCTCACCTCACTTCTCGCCTCTCACCTCTCAGATGCGGCTGTGGGTCGTTATTGCGGTGCTCCTCGGGGCGGTGAGTTACGGCAGCACCCTCTTTCTGCCGCTAAATGGAGCTATACCCCTTCCATTGGTCATCGGTCCTGGCCCCATCATTGTTGCTCTGCTGTGGATTTTAAAGGTGGGTGGTGTTAGTGGTGATGGTGGTGCTGGTGGTGATGCTGTTGATGTTAGGTGGTAATGCTGGATGAAATAGTGATGTTGGTAGTAGTAGTAGTGGTGTTGGTTGAAATAAGGTGGTGGTGGTGGTGGTGGTGGTAGTAGTAGCAGTAGTAGTTGAAATAAGGTGGTGGCAGTGTTGGTGGTGGTTGAAATGAGATGGTAGTGGTGGTGGTGTTGGTAGTAGTAGTTGAAATTTAGTAAGATGGGTTAGTGGTAGTGGTTGAAATAAGAAGAGTGGTGGTGGTGGTGGTGGTGGTGGTGGTGGTGGTGGTAGTAGGAATAGGAGTAGGAGAACGAGTTATTGTTGTAGTAGAAGTGGCGATCGTGGTGGTAGTAGTAGTAGTAGTAGTAGTAGTAGTAGTAGTAGTAGTAGTAGTAGTAGTAGTAGTAGTAGTAGTAGTAGTTATTTCATTAATCGCACGTCCAGTAGTTACTGACTCGAAACTATACCAGGGAGAGAGAGAGAGAGAGAGAGAGAGAGAGAGAGAGAGAGAGAGAGAGAGAGAGAGAAACTAAATAAAACAAAGCATAACGAAATAAAATCATGAACATTACTGATAACATTTACCTGTGTGTGTGTGTGTGTGTGTGTGTGTGTGTGTGTGTGTGTGTGTGTGTAGTAAGTAACACCACACGTGTCTCCTGCAGGGAGTTGCCATCGCTGCCTACTTCATCCTGACACGCAAGCTGGGGCCTGTGCTGGGGGGCGGGGCGAAGATAAAATATGTACCCGCCGCTCGTGACCCTTACCAACAACCCTCCTACCCCGTGGAGGCCAAGGAACCCGCCCATGGCCATGCTGCACCCGCCCTGCACGATGACCCAGCCCCAGAACATCCCACACCAGAACACCACGCTCCGGAACACCCCCCACCAGACCACCACGTCCCGGAACATCCCCACCAGAACACCACGCCCCGGAACACCCTCCACCAGGACACCATGTCCCAGAACACCCCCCACCACCCCACCACGCCCCACCAGCCCACGAGCACACAGTAGATCACGCTGAGGGAGTGTCCAGCTACAGCCACCTCAGGAAACGCTCCCTTGAAGATCTACAGACGGAGGGAATTGTGGGAGATTTAGCTGACGAGTCCCTGGAGGAGGCGGAGGAGATGCTATGGAACACTGCCCTCAAATGGGACCCCACCGGCTGCTCCATGAAGCTTCTGTGCCACCTTCAGGAGCTGCCCCAGGGGAACGCCACCATGGAGGAGTCGGTGCTGGCGTATCTATTCAGCCACGCCCCACAACAGTACTGCCTCCAGAGCTTCCCCGCGTGTCCCATGTCCGGAGGCGAGCTGCGGTACCTCCTGCAGCAGATTTGAGTTACGGGAGCGCTCACTGTTTTGGTTCAGCCGCCTCAGGAACACTCACGAATCTTTCCGTTTGTTTTCTTATGTTTACGACGCTGGGAACTGTCTATTTATCTATGAACCTATCTATCTATCTACTTGCTATTCTGTTTATCAATCTGTCTATGTATCTATCTATTCATCTATTTATCTCTCTATCTATCTGTCTGTTTTTCTGTCTATCTGTGGCCAAGTTGTAGCGTCGTTCAGTCAGTTATTCAGTTTCATTAAGTTATTTCTTTGTTTATCAGTTTATTCACTACTTCAAAAATGTTTCCTTTTAGTATTACTTCAGAAACACAAATTCCTTTCCTTTATCTATTTATTGTTCTGAAGTTCACGTGTGTTTTAGCTGTTAACCCCTTCAGCACTGGGACGCATTTTTTACCTTGAGTTTTGCGTGTGATTGGACAATTTTATTTATAGTATGGGTCTGTGGAGGTCGGAAGATTAATGGCCAGGATCTTCAGTATTCTAATCCCAACGTGAGTATCTAAAACTGTATAGAATCAGCGGATAGTAAGCAGAATGACTATGAAAGCGCGTGTCATGGTGCTGAAAGGGTTAATAGTCACTTATTTTATTTATTTGTCTATTTAATTGTCGTTATAGTCTATTTAGTTCAGTTTATTTATTACTTCTCAAACAAACATATCTTTGTTGTTGTTGTTGTTGTTGTTGTTGTTGTTGTTGTTTCTCTCTCTCTCTCTCTTGATGTCACGTGTGTTGAAGTGTTAATGTAATGCCTATGTTGTGTTAGTGTGTGTGTGTGTGTGTGTGTGTGTGTGTGTGTGTGTGTGTGTGTGTGTGTGTGTGTGTGTGTGTGTGTGTGTGTGTGTGTGTGTGTGTGTGTGTGTGTTGGTGTGTTTGTGAAATATAATTTATTGATCATCTCCTCTTGTATTACTGAAAGGGAACATTCACATTATTTCTCTCCCTCCCTCCCTCCCTCCCTCTCTCTCTCTCTCTCTCTCTCTCTCTCTCTCTCTCTCTCTCTCTCTCTCTCTCTCTCTCTCTCTCTCTCTCTCTCTCTCTCTCTCTCTCCTTCTAGCATTTTTTTCCTTATTATTCTATCCCATTCTTATTCATTCCTAGTCTTATCTCTTCCTCTCTTTCTCTCTATCCCTTTCTTTCTCAATCTTACCCTCTTCCCTTCCTCTTTCCCTTCCCTCCCTTCATCTCTGTCTCTGTCACTCCTTCTCTCAATCTCAAATCTCATCCTTCCTGCTTCCCTCCTTCCCTCCCTGTCTCATTCTACGCTTCCTCCTTCTCCATTTCTATCTCTCTCCATCTTTCTCCCTCCCTTTATCATTCTAAGCCTCCTTTTTTCTCTACCTCACTATATCCCTCTCTGCCTGTCTCCCTTCCTCAGCCTCCTTCCTCCCCCCTTCTCTTCCCTTCCTCCCAAACCCAATACAAAATACCTGTCACCTCGAGTCTAGAGTATATGTGAAGGAGAGAGAGAGTTGGTGGTGCGCATGAGGTAAATATCAAACTACATAAAAAGAAAAGAAATGAAGAAAAAAGAAAAGGAAAGGAAAGAAATAGAGAGAAACTAAGGGAGGAATGAATATGTAGGAGGTAGATATGGAAATAAAGGAACTGAAGTGAATTAGAGAGAGAGAGAGAGAGAGAGAGAGAGAGAGAGAGAGAGAGAGAGAGAGAGAGAGAGAGAGAGAGAGAGAGAGAGAGAGAGAGAGAGAGAGAGAGAGAGAGAGAGATTAAGGAGAAATGAATGTCTAATAATTCATAAGAGGTTGAAGACACAAAGACGAAGAAGAAGAAGAAGAAGAAGAAGAAGAAGAAAAAAAAGGATAAAGAAGAAAAAGAAAAAGAAGAACAAGAACACGAAGAACAAGAACAAGAAGAAGCGAGAAACGAGAAGGAAGAAAGGAAGGAAAGAAAGAAAGAAAGAAGGAAAGAAGGAAAGGAAGGAAGAAACCGAGGAGAAGGAAGATGGAAAAGAAGGAAAGACATGGACAGAAAAATAATAAAAAAAAAAAACTCAGAAATTGGTATAGTTAAAGGAACGAAAAGGGAAAAAAAAGGAAAAAGATTATTGGACTAAAAAAAAACACGAAAGGGAAAAAAAAACAGGAAGAAAAATAAAAAGACTAAAAATAACAAGATTTCTATTATAGGGATGAAGAGGAGAGAGAGAGAGAGAGAGAGAGAGAGAGAGAGAGAGAGAGAGAGAGAGAGAGAGAGAGAGAGAGAGAGAGAGAGAGAGAGAGAGAGAGAGAGAGAGAGAGAGAGAGAGAGAGAAATAAAGCCAGAAATTCATTAAGGCTATTTTTCACATATATTTGCACATTCACAAGTACACGAAAAAAAAAAATAAATAAATAAACAAACAAATAAATGGAAATAGGTAAACAAACAACATACCAGACGCTCACAAACAAACAAACAAAAAAAAAAATAAATAAGATAATAAAAAGAAAGTGTAGGAGAAATACAGACAAGAAAATAAAGAAAAGAAATAGAAAGGATTAAAAAAATGAGCAAAAAAAAAAAAAAAAAAAAAAAAAGAAAACGTGAAATTCGACAAGGTTCTTCTCAATCACGAATGAAGACACGAAGAAAAAAAATGTAAAATGAATGAAAGGAAAATGATAACCAAGGAAGAAAATGGGAAAAAAAGTATACAAGGAAAGGAAAACGAGGGAAGAAAATGAAGAAAAAAAAATGTACGAGAAAAGGAAAACGAGGGAAGAAAAGGAAGGAAAAAATATAGAAAATGATAACGAGCGAAAAAAAAAATGAAGAAAATATACGAGAAAAGGAAAACGAGCGAAGAAAATGAGAGAAAATATACAAAGAAAAGGAAAACGAGCGAAGAAATAAGAAAATATACAAGGAAAATGATAACGAGGGAAGAAAATGAAGAAAAATAAACGAGAAAAGGAAAACGAGCGAAGAAAATGAAGAAAATGTAAAAAGAAAAGGAAAAATTACATCAGTTTTTTTCCGTTTTCTTTGTGGGGAACTGAAGACACGACAGAAAACGAGAGAAAGAAGAAAGAAGAGACCAAAGTTAATAAGGTTTGTTTGGTGAAAGTTAAAATACAAGAAAAAAGAGAGATGAAAGAAAGAAAGAAAAAAAGAAAGAAAAAGAAAAAAATTACTTAAATGAAGTTAGAGAGAGAGAGAGAGAGAGAGAGAGAGAGAGAGAGAGAGAGAGAGAGAGAGTTGTCTGATTTGACGAAAGCAAAGTAGTGTGTGTGTGTGTGTGTGTGTGTGTGTGTGTGTGTGTGTGCATTCAGTAGGTGCTGAGATGATAATGAAGTAAGGTAAGGTAAGGTAAGGTAAATTGGCGGCGTCACACAAGCACTTTTCCGTCTTCTTTTTCCGTCAATTTTGTGACGACTGACAACTTTTGCAGACGGTGGCCGTCACACACAAGCTTGCTTCCGCCTTTGCCGCGCTTGTCGATTGTAAACAAACATGGCTCCTCATTCACCCCAGCAAGCCGCGGCTTTTTTGCACCTTATAATGTAATCAGCTGTTCTGTGATCCCAAAGGCAACGGTGACCTCTAGTGCTCTCTATGAGAAATTCGTCAGTGTGTTTTGTCCACTCCACTGCTCATCTTGGCCAGCTACTTGGAAGTTGCCTTGAAATATTCAAAAGCGTCGCACATTCGCACTCCTGAAATGTACACAAACAACTGAGGAACTTTTCATTGCTAGGCTAGAAGAAAAAAAAATATGTATACAAATATATATTCATCAACTCATTTAAATTTCTTGTCATGATAATAGCATTCTTCCGTTTAACAAAAAAATATTTTTTAATAAAAGTGTTGATTAGAAACCATAGTTCTTATTTTGACTAAAAATTGGCGCTAGACGAAAACGATGCGTTCCGTCTGACTCAAGACGACGGAAAGAGTTGACGGAAGAGTAAAAAGACGACGGAAATCGCCTGAGACGACGGAAAAAGTGCTAGTGTGACGCCGCCTTAAGGTAAGGTAAGGTAAGTTAAGGTAAAGTAAGGTAAGGTAAGGTAAGGTAAGGTAAGGTAAGGTAAGGTAAGGTAAGGTAAGGTAAGGTAAGGTAAGGCGAAGTAAGGTAAGGTAAGGTAAGGTAAGGTAAGGCGAAGTAAGGTGAGGCTAGATTAGGTTGGGTTAGGTTAAGTAAGTTTAGATAAGGAGACACACAATAATCAAATATAACTGCAAACACTGAACAACAAATACACACAAATCAAACTATCGCAAAGTAGGAGGAGGAGGAGGAGGAGGAGGAGGAGACTCTGTATTCCCGTCAGGTGTGGGAGGACAGGTATATATAGAAGTGGCAGTGAGGGGCGGCCACAGCCCTCACAACAGCCTCACGGTGAGCTCACACTCTGCTTCTCTTCTCTTGATCCTTCTCCTCCTCCTCCTCCTCCTCCTCCTCCTCCTCCTCCTCCTCCTCCTCCTCATCATCATCATCATCCTCTACTGCATTCTTTTCTTCCAAACCATTTACCCTTATTAATTCTCCTCCTTCTTCTCTTCTTCTTCTTCTTCCTCCTCCTCCACGTGTCTATCTAACTCTCTCCACCACCACTTCCTCCCTTCCTTCCTCACTTCTTGCTCCACTTCCTCCTCCATCAATAATTCCACCCATGCACACACTCCACCACCACCACCACCACCACCACCAATACCACTACCACCACCACCACCACCACCACCACTGCCACTCTCCATTCATAACATCCACACATCTTGCCTGGAAACTGCATCCGGGAGAAAAATGAGGAGGAGGAGGAGGAGGAGGAAGAAGATAAGAAAGATATTGGTGCTGGTCTTCTTCCCTGCCCCGCCCCCCCCCTCTCTCTCTCTCTCTCTCTATCTATCTATCTATCTATCTCTCTTTCTCTCTCTCACTAACCTAATCCCCATTCGTCAGCAGCATAATGCGACTGCTACTCCTGACGGCGGTGGTGGCGGTGCTGGCGGCCACGAGCACCGCCCTGGAGATCCAAACGGCCGATGTGGCGCCCTTGCTGAATCTAATCCCTGGCGTGCCGCAATTCGAGGCCGCCACGGATGCGCTGGGGCTGCCTGGGCTGGTGGATGTCCTGCCCGCTACACTGATAAGCCCCGAGACAAGCTGGGACAAGGCGCGGGCTGTCCTTGCTGCGACTGGCGTGGCTATCATTGAGGTGAGTGTGTGTGTGTGTGTGTGACTGACAAATATTCAAGCGCGTTAACCTGAAGTAATAGCCTTTTTATACCCGCTACCCGATGCAATGTGGGGTGAGGATTGAGAGAGAGAGAGAGAGAGAGAGAGAGAGAGAGAGAGAGAGAGAGAGAGAGAGAGAGAGAGAGAGAGAGAGAGAGAGAGAGAGAGAGAGAGTGTAGTGGCTGGAGTAGTGAAGGGACTGTTTTCAAAGGCCACAGAGATGACCAGCCAGGTTCTCAATAGTGGTTCTTCTGTTGATAATCTAATAACGTTGTTGATCTGTCACTAGTGCCATAAAAATATATATATATAAAAAAATGCAGTCTTGATAGCAATAGAGAAATAAACTAATAGGGTAACTTCAGTGGTTGCAGTTTATCTTATGAAGCGCAGCGTAGCAGTGGTTCAAAGCAGAGTCCTTTGGTTGCACGATTCTGCGGCGCTTTCAGTCAGTCAGTCAGTCAGTCAGTCAGTCAGTCAGTCATTTAGTCAGTCAGTCAGTTAGCCAGTCAGTCAATCATTCAATCAATCAACAAGCCAGCCAGTCAGACAGCCATTAAGCCTATCAATCAGTCAGTCAGCCAGTCAACCGATCAGTCAGCCAGTCAGCTTGCCAGTTAGTTAATTATTCATTCATTCAGTCAGTCAATCAGTTGATTAGTCGGTCAGTCAGTCAGTCAGTCAGTCAGTCAGTTGGTCAGTCAGTTAGTCAGTCAGTCAGAAACAGTCAATCAATCTCTCAGTCAATCAATCAATCAGTCAGTCAGTCAGCAGTCAGTCAGTCACCCAATCAATCAGTCAGCTAGTCAGTCACTCAGTCACTCAATCTGTTAGTTAATCAGTCAGCCAATCAGCCAGTCAGCCAGTCAATCATTCAGTCAGTTAGATAGTCACTCAATCAATCAGTCAGTCAATCAGTCAGTCAACTAGTCACTCATTCACTCATTCACTCAGTCAGCCAATGAGTCACCGTTCCACCGTGCACAGATCGCTGCTTTCATCGGCTACATCTTCAACTACCTCAACAAAGTCACGGAGATTAACCTGGAGATTCGTGAAGCGAAGGAGGCGGCGGCGGAGGCAGCTGAGGCGGCGGAGGCAGCTGAGGCGGCGGAGGCGGCTGAGGGGGAGGAGGCTGCAGCAGGGGAGGAACGCTTCATTGTCGTGCCCTTCCACAGCCCTGCCGTCAACCCCGTCATAAACCCCCGCCCCAACATCCGCCGCGTGTACCAGCCCCCTGCCGCCCAGTACCACCCATACCCGCACTACGCCCACGGCAAGCAAGCATTCCAACCACGCCCCTACAGAAGACAGAGACGCGAGGAGGCACCCCCAACCCCTCCAGGAAGTGTAGTAGGGGAAGTGTACGAGGCAGGAAGCAAATCCTGTGGCTGCTAAAACGAGTCTTCCTGAAGGAGGCGCGGAAGGAGGCAGCAGCGAAGGAGATAGCACAGGTGATTGATGCGCTGAAGCAGGACATGATGCAGCGGCTGGACGAGGATGGGTGTCTGCAGAAACTCGTGTGCCACCTTCAGGAGAAACCCAAGGAGGAGTTGACGCCTGAGGAGGACATGATGCAGGTGTTCTTCCCGCTGGGACACACGCACGAGCCCTGCAACCCTCAACGCTTCCCCCGCTGCCTCCTTTCCGCCCCCGAGCTGGACGATATGTTAAGAGCCACGCCCAAGAGTAACCTGAACATTCTACCTTGATGACAGCTACGCCCACCACTCATTTCTCATCACTCACGCCCATGGTATTCAGAAACGCTTTGTTCTCTCACCATGACTATTTCCCAAGGCCATAGAGATGATTAACCGGGTTCCCACGAGTGTTTCTCCGGTTCATCATGTAGAAATCTCGTTAATTTTGTCACTCGAATCGTAGAAACATCTCTTAAAAAACTCGTGTAACTTCAACTCTTCTGCTCGGACCTGATCGGAACTGGCATCTAAGTGGGCCCTTTTCTTTAATCGTGTTTGTTGCCCCTGGCCAGATTTCCCCTCTTACATTTAGAAAGAAAAAAAAAATACTGGAGCCTTTTGGAAATAGTAGAGGTGCGGGGAGAAGTGGTTCAGTACATAGGCCAAAACTGTACAGTGTGTGTGTGTGTGTGTGTGTGTGTGTGTGTGTGTGTGTGTGTGTGTGTGTGTGTGTGTGTAAATTACCTATCTGTAATGTAAATCTACCTATTTATCTATGTATGATTGAATATGTATGTATGTATGTATGTATGTAGATATGTGTGTGTATATCTATCCGTCCGTCCGTCTGTCTGTCTAAACGTCGTAGTAATAATGCTGCTGCTGATGATGATGCTGATGATGATAATAATAATATACATCTGAGACAAAAACACAAACCAATTTACCACAAAAAGTAAGAAGCGGAGAATTTGGAGGTTTAGAGAGAGAGAGAGAGAGAGAGAGAGAGAGAGAGAGAGAGAGAGAGAGAGAGAGAGAGAGAGAGAGAGAGAGAGAGAGAGAGAGAGAGAGAGAGAGGAGAGGGAGGAGAGGTAAAGTAGTAGTAGTAGTAGTAGTAGTAGTAGTAGTAGTAGTAGTAGTAGTAGTAGTAGTAGTAGTAGTAGTAGTAGTAGTAGTAGTAGTAGTAGTAGTAGTAGTAGCGATGGTGGTAGTGGTTATGGCGATAATAGTAGTGGTAACTCTCTCTCTCTCTCTCTCTCTCTCTCTCTCTCTCTCTCTCTCTCTCTCTCTCTCTCTCTCTCCAAAAGGACACGGGGACGCCGGCACAGTAGCACGGCAGAAAGTAGAAAGCCCATTACTGACGTCACAATTCTTAAGGCAAGGTAAGGTTAGGTTAGGTTGGGTTGGGTTGGGTTATTTTTGAGGTTAGGTTAGGTTAGGACGGGAAAGATTAGGTTAGGTTAGGTTAGGACGGGAAAGATTAGGTTAAGTTAGGTTAGGACGGGAAAGATTAGGTTAGGTTAGGTTAGGACGGGAAAGATTAGGTTAGGTTAGGTTAGGACGGGAAAGGTTAGGTTAGGTTAGGACGGGAAAGGAGGTTGCAGAAATTAATGGCTGCTGTTTTTGTTCAGTTTTGTCTCAGGTTTTTCATCAACACAATCTCACTGCGCAATGATTTCTATTTTCTCTTATTTCTATTCTCTCCACCTCCCTAAAGCAAGAGTTGCCCAGTGTTCTCTGTCTTTCTTCTTCCTCTCCTCCTCCTAATGCAAGAGTGCAGTGTCTTCAGCTTTTCTACACTCTCCACTTCCCTGATGCCAGAGAGTCGTTAGTGTGTGTGCATGTGTGCGTGGCATCATGAGCACATCCTTCAAAGTCTCGGCGTCACACTTTGCACTATTGTCTTGTCTTGTTGTTTTGTTCGCTACAAAAAGTACAACGTGTGTACTTCATTCTATTTTGCTTTATTATCTATACTGAACACTACATACGTACACATACGTACGTGTTTGTTTCAGCAGTTTGTCCAGCAGTACTAGTCTTCAACATGGGGCCGTCGCCCTGAAAAGGAACACGGCTAGAATTTAGGGGGGATTCATGGAGACCTGTTGCAAATTACATAATTATGTATTTCTAAACAATTTTGAAAATTGAATAAAAAAAAATTGCATCCCTTTCCTGCAGAGTAAAATGTTCTTTTAATTGATCACTTTGTTAAGAAAAATTGTTAATTTACATAATATTGTTACCAATGCAGCTACGTGTGTGTATGTGTGAATGTAGCTGTGCGAAATTGTAATTGTTTGCGCAATATATTATTTTATTTGTTTATTTACTATTTATTAATTTATTTGGATTTGGGAGATGAATAACTGTTAATAACTGATGGAGGGTGAATGGAGACCAAAAGGTTGAGAGCCACGGTCTTGGAGGAAACACTGCGTCTGATGTACAGTGTGCCAGACTAAGTTAATAGATAAATGGAAACTCAAATTAGTTCGCTCTCAACAACAACAACAACAATAATAATGATAACAATAATAATAATAATAATAATAATAATAATAATAATAACGAACTATGAACTCGCTACTCAGGAAATGTCAAGTTGTGCAGTCACGTGACCTGATGACGTCACTTCCACGCC
Source organism: Portunus trituberculatus (assembly GCF_017591435.1). Lineage (NCBI taxonomy): Eukaryota > Metazoa > Arthropoda > Malacostraca > Decapoda > Portunidae > Portunus > Portunus trituberculatus. Next base: position 9,558,263 of record NC_059263.1, on the reverse strand, counting down.
ACAAAAAAAAACAATATAAATAAAAAAGAAAAAAGAAAAAGAAAGTGGGCGAGAAACTTACAAAAAAACAGGAATAGAGGAAAGAAATAAGATGTGATAAAACAGGGAGGAGGAGGAGGAGGAGGAGGAGGAGGAGGAGGAGGAGTGGAGGAGACGAGGAAGAGGAGTGACTAAAAATAATGACAGCAGCAGAACAGAAAGAGTGAAGCGTAGTAAAATAATAACAGAATATAAGGAACAGAATAGACAGTAAACACAATTAACAGACCACCACCACCACCACCACCACCACCACCACCATCACCACTACCCAGTCGCTTTCCATATATACCCAATATGCAAAAAAAAAAAAAAAAAAAAAATAAATAAATAAATAAATAAATAAATAAAAAAGCTATCAAACATATGACAAGATCTTCGTAATCCTTGAAAAAAAAAAAAAAATAAATGAATGAATAAATAAAGCTTTAAAACACCAGACATATTAAGAACGCCAGACAAACAACATGTAGTGAAGACAAACTATTTACGTTCATACTCACAAACGTCTTGCTCTCTCACCACCACTATTTTCCAAGGCCACAGAGATGATTAGCCGGGACACGCTTTTACCTTGAGTGTTGTGTACCATTAGACCATTTTTTGACATTAGCAGGGGTCTACGGAGGTCAGAAGATTAATGGCTACAGTTTTCACTATTCTAATCCCCCACATGAGTATCTGAAGCTGTATAAAATCACCAAATAGTAACTAGAATGAATATGGAAACGCGTCATGGTACTGAAAGGGGTTAATAATATAGAAATCTGATCAATCCGCCTCTAGAACCGTAAAAAACACCTTAAAGAACTCGTGTCAATTTAAATAAACCCTTTTGAAACAGTGGAGGCGAAGGACACACGCGTTTGACAATACGAGTCTAATTAAATAAACACGCACCTTTCCACACAGACTGTCACGTGAAGGCCTGAGTGATTGTTACCCTGTAGTTCACCTTACCTTTCTCACACCTGGCACTTATCAACTCTCCTATCTCCTTACCTTGCCTGTACGTCCCTTGCGCTCGTGGGCGGAGGGAGAGGAAGGGTTCGAACAGTGAGTGAAGCAGAGTCAGGTAAATGGAGCAGCCAGTGAACCAGTGAACCACCACGACGTGACACCTGGGAAGAAAAAAAAAAAAAAATGGAACTGAATGTGTGTGTGTGTGTGTGTGTGTGTGTGTGTGTGTGTGTGTGTGTGTGTGTTGGCGAAGGAACACAAAAGAACATAAAGGAAAAAGCGAAGGTTAGGTTAAGTTAAATTAGGTTAGGTTGGGTTAGGTTGGGTTGGGTTGGGTTAGGTTAGCTTAGGTTAGGTTGAGTTGGGTTGAGTTAGGTTAGGTTAGGTTTGGATTGAGTTGAGTTAGGTTAGGTTAGGTTAGGTTTGGGTTGAGTTGAGTTAGGTTAGGTTAGGTTAGGTTAGGCAATGATAGAATGAAATAGTGGTGTTGAATGTGTGTATAAGTGATGAGGGGACCCAAAAGAACAGATAGGAAGAACGGAAAGGGCTTTTGATGAGAGAGAGAGAGAGAGAGAGAGAGAGAGAGAGAGAGAGAGAGAGAGAGAGAGTCCATCCTTCCAATCCATCCACCACCCCACACACGCACACCACCACCACCACCACCACCTTGACACTCGCTGCTGTGAAGGGGGGAGAAAGAGGGAGGTGAGGGAGGGCAGGAGGAGGCCAGGGAGGAGGGAGGGTGGCATCGGTACCTATAAAAGCCTGCCTCAGTACTGCGCCGCCCTTCCTGCCAGCCTCCACAACGCTCCTACCCACTCCACCTGCACCTCCACCATCACGCCATCTCACCTGTGCCCACCTGTGCCCACCTGTCCTCCTGTGCCCACCTGTCCACCTGTGTCCACGTGTCCACCTTCCTGTGCTGCATCTGTCCTACTTCCACCTCTCTCTCTCTCTCTTTCTCTAGGTAATGTGGTGTGACTGTTGTTGTTGTTGTTGTTGTTGTTGTTAATATTATTATTATTATTATTATTATCATTATTGTCCTTGTTGGTGTTTGTGAGTGCGTGACGTTTATTCATTATGACGTTAAGGAAAATTAATGGTGGTGGTGGTGGTGGTGGTGGTGGTGGTGGTGGTGGTGGGTAGTAGTAGTAGTAGTAGTAGTAGTAGTAGTAGTAGTAGTAGTAGTAGTAGTAGTAGTAGTAGTACTAGTGGTGGTGGATGTGGTGGTGGTAGTAGTAGTAGTAGTAGTAGTAGTAGTAGTAGTAGTAGTAGTATAGTAGTGGTGGTGGTGGTGATGGCAGTCGTAACAAAAATAACAAAAAAACATGCTGTAATACTGACAAGAGAGGAGGAAGAGGAAGAGGAAGAGGAAGAGGAGGAGGAAGAGCTTTCCCTCACTAGTACTCCCCTGGTTACCTAATGAGAGAAAACGGGAATGCTGTGTCCACCACCACCACCACCACGACCACCACCACCACCACTACTACCACCACCTAACCTAACCTAACCTAACCTTCTGCTGCCACTCCTTCAGATGTCGGTGCTGGCGGTGTGGGGGGCGGCGACCTCCCTCCTCGCCGCCGCCGTTGATGGCCTGGCTATCCTGCCCCGACCCGGCCTGCCTATAGTCGGCGCCAACTCCCCCATCGCCGCCCTTCCCGTGGCCGCCCTCTTGGCCCTGGAGGTAAGAAGAGGAGGAGGAGGAGGAGGAGGAGGAGAATAGTAATGATTTTATTGTTAGTTATGAGTGGTGGAATAGTAGTAGTAGTAGTAGTAGTAGTTTTTATATTATGGCCTATAGCGCCTGTAGTTTTTAGTTGAAGAGTATGGGAAGCACTGTCCAGCTTCCGCCCACTAGTGGCGCAGGAAATTTTATTGATAGTGGTACCCATATTAGGACCCATATCACCACCCAAGCATCTTTTGTGTAAGGCAATTACACCTCCACCTAGAACCTGAGTATCACGGTTGTCGTGATCCAAACTGTTGCACGTTGCACAAATTGACAGAGACACAGAGACGTTGCACAAATTCTCTTCCTACTGGCTATAAATAGTCAAAAGTTTTTTTTATTTTTAATTAACAAAAATAATATTTATACACAAGTTGTTCGATACGGCGCCGATATATAACAATCACAACTCCTTCTGTTGCCTTCTCCACTGCAGATCATTACAATTTCCCTTACAAAAATCCATAAGAATTACTTTAATCTCGTGTATATTCTCACATCAGAACGGATTCCACCTCAACGTTGTCCACTATATCCTCATAACGTAGTACAATATCTGAACACTGCTTTATTTATCAGTAAATCTCATATGTAGTAAGTACAACATTTCCCCTTTCAACCAGCTACCCATATATAAGAATGACCTTTGCTTGGTACATGAATGCAAGCAACCATCGTAACGCACCACTAAATGTATTACCATACACATATAATTACCTGACTCCGTTCACGAAAATGACAACGTAACACCCCCGAATATAATGACAAATATTGATATTTCCACATAAGTAACTTCACTCAACGAATCTCTTTCTCTTGGTAGCCATACATAGAACTACGTTAACCTCGTACACCAATACACACAAGTAAATATGTTGTGTAACTTATTCGTCAGAGCAACACACATGCCCACACGTACGTAGCTGTACACAAGATCCTTTACTCATAAATGAAAATGCAAGTATATAACGACGTCATTATGAACCAAGTACAAACACATAAACCATACTAAAATAATACCTAAACCTCCTATCATGATTCCTCCTCCATTCTAATTTACCTCAAAAGAATGCATTGCAACTCATAGCTCCACTTACTGTTTATATGAAGTACAAAACGGTCATGCCATCCACATCTATATGCAGCCTAGGGCGGCCCACTTAGAGCCGCTTCCGCTTTCGTCTCTCTCTTTCCCCAATGCCTTTACAATTTTCCTTCTGGAACTTTATGGAGGTGTGTCTTGACCTACACAACATGCCTCTCAAATGTTCCGTTCACCAATCAAGTACAAGCTCACGTGAACCCCACGTGTGGTATCAACAACATCTAAGAACGACAACATCAAAGGATGTTTACCTGACCTGGGCTGGCATGGGTCATTAACTGTTTTCTTTTGATCCTCCAGCCCTTCTTAATCTCTTTTATGGCTCGGTACGACAACACACAACGTACTGGCAAACTATCATACATCCATATTTTCTTTAGTTCTTGTTTCTTCATATTTCTCATATTTCAATTATGATGTGGGCATCCGACACGGTGACATGTAGATAACTTTAAACCACTCGACAAATGACAAAGTTTGAAGCCTGTACGTGGTGGGATTCGAACCTAATGCTGGACTCACACATACACAATTGTGGTGCCCTTTGCACCCACGCTCCTCCGTCTCCCCGCCACACCTGAAGAGTGGCTACAGGTCTCCAAGGATTTCGAACAGAAATGGCACCTCCCTCACTGCATAGGCTCTCTGGATGGCAAGCATATCCGTATACAGATGGTAGAGCGAGGTGAGAGAGCCGACTGGCGTGAACATGTCGCCTGTGACGGTTGGCGGGAGCGCCGGTGCTGCCTTCTACATACGTCACCACAGTTTCCGCCGCCCCTGCCGCCCCTCGCGGCCCGCAAGGGGGCGATGGTGCAACGATAGCCCCGTACTATTCGCTCCTGTCGCCCATTTCGCCCCGATATTCCCCGATAGCTACGCCGTTTGACATTTGTCAGCCAGTCGGCTGAAAATTTTGAACAGGTTCAAAATTTTTGCCCCGATGCCCGGACATCCCCCGCAACGCCCGCATGCGCCGTACGTTGCCCGATGACCCCCGAAACACGCCGATCACGCACGATTGATGCCCCGATAGTGATTTTTCGTCTCCCGATGCCAAATTTCAGCCATCGTGCCTGTCGGGGCACCACGATCGTGTATGTGTGAGTCCAGCATATGGGGCGATGCAATTTGCAAATGAGGGTGTTGTCGGGGGTTCGTCGGGGGTTCATCGCCCCTGTCGCGCCGAAACGAGCGTAACATCATTTCATGTCGGGGCGACAGTGCCACGTTACGTGCGACGCCACCCCGATCACTCCCCCGATATGCCCGATAATCATGTCTTTCCCGGCTCTCGGCCCTGTCCTGTATAATCGGGAACAATCGTGCACTTTTTAACCCCGATTCCATTCGTGCCTGTCGGGACACCACAATCGTGTATGTGTGAGTCCAGCATAAGCATGGTCTGCCCGATCCCACGCTCACCACCCGGTAATAGTGGTAGTTGTAGTAATAATAGTAGGAGTAGGTAATAGTAGTAGTAATTAAAGAAAAATAACCATAACCAACAAAACCACCACACACACACACACACACACACACACACACACACACACATAAACCACTGATTCACCACCACCACCACCACCACCATCTGACCACAGCCGTCCTTCATCCCTCCGTCAGGCCGCTGTGTTGCTGGGGCTGCTGCAGAACGGGTGGCGCACGATAACCCCGGACGAGTGGGAGCGTCTGGCGGACAAGGAAAACTATGAAACCGTGTACGACTACGACTACGCCGAACCGTACAGGCAACTGGTCTACTTCCCCGCGAGCGCTCCTGACGACAGTGAAGCTTACTTCGACTCAGCGGAGGAGCACGGGGAGGAGGAACACAACAGGAGAGTATCACTGAACACTCCCTATGGGGCCTACCCTCACTACCCACCACCACAGAACCCATACCATCAAGCACCACACCCTTCGCACCATCACAACGCGTACCAGCACCCACAGGCTCTTCCCTACCACCGCTACAAGAGAAACATAAAGAACCTCAATTTGGACACAGGACTGGAGGAGATCACAATGGCGGTGGAGGCGTTAGAAGTGGAGGAGGATCGGGAGAGAGTAGCGGAGGAGATGAAGGAGCTAAGCGGGCAGGTCCTGAGGCTCGATAGGGACCACTGCCTCCTCAAGCTTCTGTGTCACCTGCAGAAGAAGCCACAGGAGGAGAGGGACACCCAGGACAAGACGCTGCTTAATGTGTTTGGGGTCCGTGTGGCCAGAGAGGACCTGTCGTGTGGTGATGAGTTCCCGCAGTGCCCCGTGGAGGAGGTGCAGCTGGTGGAGGCTTTCTCTTACCTGTGGCAGCTGCAGAACGATGTCTAAAGAGTGATAAGGAGAAGGAGTGGCAGGAGTGTTTAATTTATATACGAATGTTTGTATCATTTTGTTATACGTGTTATTGTTGATTTTGTTGATACCAGTACTTGATCTCTCTCTCTCTCTCTCTCTCTCTCTCTCTCTCTCTCTCTCTCTCTCTTCGGTGGTGTGTAAACTAATTTGTGTTAATGTATAAAGACAAAACTCATTCACCTGTTTGTTTTATATACTTGTCAGTGTGTGTGTGTGTGTGTGTGTGTGTGTGTGTGTGTGTGTTTCACTGTTTGATCTGCTGCAGTCTCTGACGAGACAGCCAGACGTTACCCTACGGAACGAGCTCAGAGCTCATTATTTCCGATCTTGGGATAAGCCTGAGACCAGGCACACACCACACACCGGGACAACAAGGTCACAACTCCTCGATTTACATCCCGTACCTACTCACTGCTAGGTGAACACCACCTACACGTCAAAGGAGACACACCCAAATATCTCCACCCGGCCGGGGAATCGAACCCCGGTCCTCTGGCTGTGAAGCCAGCGCTCTAACCACTGAGCTACCGGGCGTGTGTGTGTGTGTGTGTGTGTGAGAGAGAGAGAGAGAGAGAGAGAGAGAGAGAGAGAGAGAGAGAGAGAGAGAGAGAGAGAGAGAGAGAGAGAGAGAGAGAGAGAGAGAGAATGAATACCTGTCAACACCACCACAACCACCACCACCACCACCACCACCACCACCACCACCACAACATCAACAAACCAAACCAAACCCAACCCCATTAATTAAAACCACATCACACAACCAGAGACAACGAAGAAGAGAAAAGGAGACAATAGAAAGGAGAGAAAGGAGAGACAGAGAAAGGCACCCCCCCCAACTGACCCCTCCCCCCTCCCACCAACCCAAACACCCCTCTAAACCCCCCCAAAGATCATATAACAGCCAGCACCCCACAGTCTAGCCTCACTCACTACCAGCACCCTAACCTAACCTAACCTAACCACAACCTATCTATTCTAACGTCATTCCTGCAGCTATGGAGTCCAGGAACGCCTCTACACTTATACTGGTGGTGGTGGCGCTGCTGGGGTTTCTTCAGGGTGTCAGCGCGTATCCTCTTGATCCTAATGTCGTAGCACAACTGCAGCCCCCCAAGGATTTCTTCGCCAGCCCGTTCTTCAATGCCTGGGCTCGTATCATTTTGGCTGGCTTCGGGTTTTCCTTCCTCACCGTGAGTCTGAGTTTGTTAGTGGTGGTGGTGGTGGTGGTGGTGGTCTATCTTCCTCTTTATCTCATGCAGTCTTCCCATTCTTCATCACTCTACCTCTCCTCTCCTATTCCAGACAGAGCTTTATTTCGTAGTGGTTGTGCTGTACTGTGTGTGTGTGTGTGTGTGTGTGTTCCAGATAACTTCAAATACTTCATAGATAGGTCTCTTTCCTCTCCGTATCTCAGCCTTCACCACCCTACACTACAGCCTTGCCCATCTCCCCCTATTCCATGCAGGCATCCGGCGTAATTCTGGCGATCAAGAGGAAGGAGAACAAACTGGCGAACCTAGAAGACTACTATGACCAGCTGGAGGAATACTTCGCTGAGGGGCCTGACTTCTTCCCTGAGGACTTCCCTGACGTGTTCCCTCTGCCCAACGATTTCCCTACGCACGACTTTCCCTTCCCCGCTGAGCTGCCAGGCCCCGGTGGTTGGTTCGCGTCTGATTACCTACGACCGGACGATTCGGGTTTCTTCAGACGCAGCGATGATTCTGACGGGCAACCTCCTTCTGTGAGTCCTCTCCGCCGCCGAAGGAGATCCATAAAAGCTCCTCTCATATCCCCAGACCTGCAGGAGGCGATACAGAAGGCCTTACAAGCCGAGGACACGCAGGAGATGGTGGCAAAGACAGCGGAGTTAGTACAGGATGTCGTGGAGAGGCTGGACGAGGATGGGTGTCTCCTGAAGCTTCTGTGCCGCCTTCAGGAGAAACCCAAGGACGCCCGTATTGTTGAGGAGGAGGTGCTACTGAACCTCTACAGCCTCAACGCCCCCAAAGGATCCCCAGAGTGCGGCCAGGAGTCCCACAAGTGTTTCCTGAAGGAGTCGCTGCTGGAGGAAGCCTTCTTGTGGGGTGTCAATGCCTCCTAAGGGCGTGACTTGTTAAATTACGTGTGAATGATTTGTGTTTTCTGTATAATCATGTTTTAGTGTTGTGCTGATATGAGTATTTATTGCAAGGCCCCCCACCCCCCCCTCTCTCTCTCTCTCTCTCTCTCTCTCTCTCTCTCTCTCTCTCTCTCTCTTGTATTTAATAAACAAGGTAAAAAAAAATAATTTACTCCGATTCTTTTCCTTCACATCGACATTTGTCCCAGACTTTTGGTTCACTCAGGGACGCCTTTAGGGAACTGGCGATCAAGTGGGCGTTTTTTTTTTTTTTTTTTTTCTTATTTGTTGTCCTTGGCCAGCTTCCACTATTCAAAAAAAAAATCTTAATGCACGGAGAGAGAGAGAGAGAGAGAGAGAGAGAGAGAGAGAGAGAGAGAGAGAGAGAGAGAGAGAGAGAGAGAGAGAGAGAGAGTGTCACATTAATACATAAAGCAGGAAGACACTGAAGCAACTTGATGAATAAACATAGAAATTGTGATAAAACTTACAAGACAGAGAGAGAGAGAGAGAGAGAGAGAGAGAGAGGGAGAGGGAGAGAGGAGAGAGGGAGGAGGTAGCAACAACTCTCCCTCTCTCTCTCTCCCTCCCCAGCTTCAACATGCATATAGCGGAGAGATATACACGTTCTTCCATCATTCTGAGATCTGCCTTCCTATCTTGGCCAGCCTCACACCAAACCCAGCCTGTCCATCTCTCTCTCTCTCTCTCTCCATCTCCACGTTCACCAATCAGCACATCTCTCTTCCTTTCATCCTAACACTCACATAAACACACACCTAACTCATCTCCTATCCTTTAAACATCCTGCACATCCTACTTATTAATCCCAATGGTGTGTAGGACAAGCATATCCTTTCCTCTCCTCCTGCCTTCCCTCCTCCTCCTCCTGCTGACGGCGCTGGGGGAGGTGCAGGCGCAGGAGGTGGTGGAGGTCCATCTGACGGATCTCCTGTCGGGGTTGCTGCCTCTCAAAGGATTCACGCCCTCAGAAATTGGGGGTATTCGAGGATCCTTCTTCACTTTAGGTTTGGGAATGTTGCAGGTGAGTGTGTGTGTGTGTGTGTGTGTGTGTGTGTGTGTGTGTGTGTGTGTGTGTGTGTGTGTGTGTGTTATCCTTTCTTTTCTTTTTTTTTCATGGTTTCGCTTGTTTCTTTTCTATCTTTATTGGTCTCTCTCTCTCTCTCTCTCTCTCTCTCTCTCTCTCTCTCTCTCTCTCTCTCTGTTTTCTTCGTCTTAATCCTCGTTACCTCAGCTTTTTTTTTTTTGTCCTTTTGTTCTTTCTGTTCCTGTTCTTGTGATTGCTTACTCTTGGTCTTCTTTCCTTCCTTCCTTACTCCTTCTCCTTCTCCTCTTTCTGCTTCTATTCATATTCTCTGTTCTGTCCACAATTTTTCATTTTTCCTTCTTCTCTACTTTTTTTTCCAACACACACACACACACACACACACACACACACACACACCGCGTAGTGTAGTGGTTAGCACGCTCGACTCACAATCGAGAGGGCCGTGTTGAGTCCCGGCGCGGCGAGGCAACTGGGTAAGCCTCTTAATGTGTGGGGTGTGTTCACCTAGCAGTAAATAGGTACGGGATGTAACTCGAATGGGTTGTGGCCTCGCTTTCCCGGTGTGTGGAGTGTGTTGTGGTCTCAGTCCTACCCGAAGATCGGTCTATGAGCTCTGAGCTCGCTCCGTAATGGGTGACCAGCAGATGACCGTGGTAAATTACACATCCTACTTATTGAAGCAGTGATAATGAGAAATAAGAACAAACTAGTTTCCGCTACAAAATTTACTAACCATACACACACACACACACACATACACACGGCCCGGTAGCTCAGTGGTTAGAGCGCTGGCTTCACAAGCCAGAGGACCGGGGTTCGATTCCCCGGCCGGGTGGAGATATTTGGGTGTGTCTCCTTTGACGTGTAGGTGGTGTTCACCTAGCAGTGAGTAGGTACGGGATGTAAATCGAGGAGTTGTGACCTTATTGTCCCGGTGTGTGGTGTGTGCCTGGTCTCAGGCCTATCCCAAGATCGGAAATAATGAGCTCTGAGCTCGTTCCGTAGGGTAACGTCTGGCTGTCTCGTCAGAGACTGCAGCAGATCAAACAGTGAATTACACATACCCTAACACCCTGTCCTCTCCTCTCCAGACCGCGGCCTTGATCTATTTCGCCAAGAAGAAGTACCGGGTGATGGCGGAGAAGGCTGGCGGCGGTGACGGAGACGAAGACGAAGACGCCGACGGAGACATGATGGAGGAGTTCCTTAGCGGGGTGATGGACGCAGTGGAGGGCATCAGGCAAGGCCCGCAGGTGACAAGGGCTCCTCCCACTCTCCCTCTCGTCTTCCAGCGGTCGTTCCTCACGCAGAAGAGATCCATAAGAGCACCTCCACCTTCAGAAGACTTGTGGGAGTTGTTGGGCGGATTACTACTGCCGAAGGACAAGCAGGAGGTGGCAGTGAACACAGTCAAGTTAATACAGGATGTCGTGGAGAGGATGGAGCAGAATGGGTGTCTCCTGAAGCTTCTGTGCCGTCTTCAGGAGAAACCCAAGGGCGTCCGTACCGTTGAGGAGGAGGTGCTACTAAGCCTCTACAGTCTCAACGCCCCCAAAGGATCACCAGAATGCGGCCAGGGGTCCCACAAGTGTTTCCTGAAGGAGGAGGACGCTTTGTCGTTATTATGGGGTGTGAGGAAAGGTCTTTAGTTGTATTCACCTAGTTGTAATTTTACAGGGCCTGGGTATCATACTCGTGTGGCCCCGTCTCCATATCTACACACATCCAACTTTCCTTTAAAACTATGCACACTCCTCGCTGACACCACCTCCTCACTCAAACTATTCCACACCTCCACACATCTTTGTGGGAAACTATATTTCTTCACATCCTTCAAGCATATTCCCTTGGCTATCTTTTTACTATGCGATCTTGTAGTTCTATTTAAATTTTCCTCTCTCAACATCATTTGCTCATTATCCACTTCATCCAAACCGTTCAACAGTTTATAAACCTGTATTAAATCTCCTCTTTCTCTTCTTTGTTCCAAGGTAAGCAAATTCATTTCTTTTAATCTCTCCTCATAGGTCATTTCTGCCAATTCCGGAACCATTTTTGTTGCCATTCTCTGCAATCTCTCCAACTTCCTTATATGCTTCTTTTTATAAGGGGACCAAACCACTCCAGCATATTCCAATCTTGGTCTAATTACCGTACTAATTAATTTCTTCATCATATCTTTATCCATATAATGAAAGGCTAATCCAATATTTTTTATCAAATTATACGTTTCTCCAAACATCTTATCAATATGAGCCTCAAACTGCCCATGGTCTTGTATTATCACTCCCAAATCCTTTTCCTTTTCCACCTTTTTCAACACTACTTCTTCACCCATCTTGTATGACCCTCTTGGCCGTCTTCCACTCTTCCCCATCTCCATCACATGACTTTTGCTCAGATTAAATTCCATCTCCCACCTCTTGCTCCACTCCCAAATCCTATCCAGATCTGCCTGTAAAATTTCACAATCTTCTTCACTCTTCACACACCTACACAACTTTGTGTGT
>NC_059263.1:9513856-9531356 GCF_017591435.1 Portunus trituberculatus | reverse complement strand
TTTCTAATTTAGTAATTATTAGTACAAGCATATACAATTATATATATATATATATATATATATATATATATATATATATATATATATATATATATATATATATAAACATTTTATTTTTTCAGTTGTAAGCAGTTTCCTTTGTTGTACTATATGCATTATGTACACCATTTGTGGTCCTTGTATCTTATCCTAGAGAGTTGTGATCCATACTCTTATAAAAAGTCTGAGCTTACTCAATAAAATTCAATTCAAATTCACACACACAGACAAACACACACACACACACACACACACACACACACACACACACACACACACACACACACACACACACACACACACCCGCGTAGTGTAGTGGTTAGCACACTCGACTCACAATCGAGAGGGCCGGGTTCGAGTCCCGGTAAGCGGCGAGGCAAATGGGCAAGCCTCTTAATGTGTAGGGTGTGTTCACCTAGCAGTAAATAGGTACGGGATGTAACTCGAGGGGTTGTGGCCTCGCTTTCCCGGTGTGTGGAGTGTGTTGTGGTCTCAGTCCTACCCGAAGATCGGTCTATGAGCTCTGAGCTCGCTCCGTAATGGGGAAGACAAGCTGGGTGACTAGCAGACGACCGAGGTGAATTACACACACACACACACAGAGAGAGAGAGAGAGAGAGAGAGAGAGAGAGAGAGAGAGAGAGAGAGAGAGAGAGAGAGAGAGAGAGAGAGAGAGAGATGAAAAGATGAACATTTTAGGAGAATTGAGAAGGTAAATTAACTGTTTATTTAGTATTACTGCCTGGTCGTTCCTTTAAGATTGGGAAGGGAAGTAAGGTAGCGAAGAATGCGACTTGAAAAAAATAACAACAACAACAACAACAATAATAATAATGACAATAATAATAATAATAATAATAATAATAATAATAATAATAATAATAATAATAATAATAATAATAACAACAATAATAATAATAAAACTCTTCATCTCACGTTTTTCACACTCATCACTAAATTTTCTTTGTCTTTTCCACGTTTTTCTTCGTCAGTTTTCGAGTATCGGGTCGTGGTGGTGGTGGTGGTAGTAGTGGTGGTGGTGGTGCTGTGGGAGACAGACGTGGGGGGCATGGTGGCAGGAAGGGTGTGTGAAGGGCATCCACAGATGCTTAAAACCCGGCAGCTGCACCCACGCCCTCACACTCCTGCTCCAGATCTTGCTGCGGAACAAGGTGGGGTGTTCTGTCTGCAGGTTGCCACACACTCAGTAACTTGAGTCAGTGTTAGCTTACTCAGATAGGTTACCGTACGTTAGGTTAGTTGGGTCTGGTTAGGTTAAGTTAGAATATACAAACCCGTGTATTTGCTACGAGCTTTTTGAAATATTTTTAACGTATGAGGCGAAAGTTGGCCAAGAGCAACAGAAAGAGGGGAAAAAAAAAAGGCCCACTTGAAATGCCAGTCCCATTGCAGGTCCGAGAGAGTTTGCCAAAGCAGAGTCATAAATGTCTTGAAACCTCCCTCTTAAATGAATTCAGGTCATAGGAAGATGGAAATATAGAAGCAGGCAGGGAGTTCCATAGTTTACCAGAGAAAGGGAAGAATGATTGAGAATAATAGTTAACTCTTGCATTAGAGAGGTGTACAGAATAGGGGTGAGAGGAAGAAGAAAGCCATGTGCAGCGAGGCCGCGGAAGGAGTGCAGTTAGTAGTAGTAGAAGTAGTAGAGGTGTAGTGTGGAAGTGTTTCAGAGTAAGGTTCTCAGATGACGCTGGTGTGAAGTGGTAGTAGGTGGCTCACGCTCACTTCTTGATGGTGTTGCTTCAGATGCGTGGTGCCGTGCTGACCCTCGCCGTGGTGGCCTCCTGCTGGACCCTGGCCGCCACCACCCCGACAGTTGGCCTGGGCTTGGGTGGCTTAGGTCTTGGCATTAAACCCTTGATTGGTCTCAAGGTAAGGCCCTCTGTCTGTATTTACCTAGTTGTATTGTACAGGGTTCGAGCGAGGCTCGTAGTGTCCTGTCTCCGTGTCTCCATTTATCCAATTTTTCCTTAAAGTTATGCACATTATGTGCTGTAACAACTTCATCACTCAATGCATTGCACTTTTCCACCTTTCAGTGTGGAAGACTGTATTTTCCAATATCCTTCACACACTGCTTCATCCTAATCTTCTTTACGTATCCTCTTGTCCTTCTAGCTTCTTCTGTCACCAGCACCAGGTCTTCCTTGTCTATTTTTTCAATGCCATTTACTATTTTATACATTGTTATTAGGTCTCCTCGTTCTCTTCTATCTTGTAAGGTTGGCAGTTCCATTTCCTTCAGTCTTTCTTCTTATGTTACGTCCTTTATTTTCAGTACCATCTTTGTAGCTATCTTTTGAATCCGTTCTAATCTTCTTATATCTTTTCTAGAGCTCGGTGACCACACCACTGCTGTATATTACAGTTTATGACGTATCATGCTTATGTGTGTGTGTGTGTGTGTGTGTGTGTGTGTGTGTGTTTCACTGTTTGATCTGCTGCAGTTTCTGACGAGACAGCCAGACGTTACCCTACGGAACAAGCTCAGAGCTCATTATTTCCGATCTTCGGATAGGCCTGAGACCAGGCACACACCACACACCGGGACAAGGTCACAACTCCCTGATTTACATCCCGTACCTACTCACTGCTAGGTGAACAGGGGCTACACGTGAAAGGAGACACCCAAATATCTCCACCCGGCCGGAGAATCGAACCCCGGTCCTCTGGCTTGTGAAGCCAGCGCTCTAACCACTGAGCTACCGGGCGTGTGTGTGTAATTCACTGTTTGATCTGCTGCAGTCTCTGACGAGACAGCCAGACGTTACCCTACGGAACGAGCTCAGAGCTCATTATTTCCGATCTTGGGATAGGTCTGAGACTAGGCACACACCACACACCGGGACAACAAGGTCACAACTCCTCGATTTACATCCCGTACCTACTCACTGCTAGGTGAACAGGGGCTACACGTGAAAGGAGACACACCCAAATATCTCCACCCGGCCGGGGAATCGAACCCCGGTCATCTGGCTTGTGAAGCCAGCGCTCTAACCACTGAGTTATCTGTGTGTGTGTGTGTGTGTGTGTGTGTGTGTGTGTGTGTGTGTGTGTGTGTGTGTGTGTGTGTGTGTGTGTGTGTGTGTGTGTTTAACTCCTAAATACCTCACCTGTCTGTCTTATGTCTATCTGTCTGTGCTCCACCACAGGTGCTGGGAGGCCTCCTGGGCGGGTTCGGCGGTCGCCACCACAAGGGTCTGGGACTCTTACACGTACTCGGCAAGCGGTCGGTGGACCAGCAGCAGCAGCAGGCCGCAGCGGTTGATCACGAAATGCTGTCCATGGTGGCCCAGCTGGACCCCCAGGGGTGCCTGCTCAAGCTTCTGTGCCACATGGAGACCAAGGAGGCCGAGGCACTCAGCCGCCACGAGACCATCCTGGCTGGACTGTTCCGCGATGCCAGCGACGCCGCCACGCCCTCCAGCGCCGCCTTCACCTACGCCGTCGGGATCGGCAGCAAGAGTCGCGACGCCGCCGTGTGCGACAAGGTGTTCAGCAAGTGTCCGCTCAAGTACGCCCAGCTGTCCTCCGTGCTGGAGGAGTCCTGGACCTGCCCCATCGGAGGCGCCCTCCAAAACTAAGGTAGCATGCCGGCCTGCCTGCCTGGAACCTGCCCGTATCCTGTCTAGAGCCTGCCTGCCTGAAGCCTGCCTGGAGCCTGCCTGGAGCCTGCCTGGAGCCTGCCGGCCTACCTGACTGTCTGGCTGACTGGATGGCTGGATGGCTGGTTGGCTGGCTACCTGGCCGAAAGGGAGATTGGATGACTGGCAGACTGGTTGACAGGAGGGCTGGCTGACTGACTGGCTCACTGCCTAGCTAGCTGACCGATTGGCTGCTTGCCCGACCGACTGCCTGGCTGACTATCTGGCTGACTGAATGACTCACTGTCTGCATCGCTGGATGACTAATTTTGGGTCTAATGGATGATTCACCATTTTTCATTTACCTGCCCTGTTGATCTGCCACCAAACACACACACACACACACACACACACACGGCCCGGTAGCTCAGTGGTTAGAGCGCTGGCTTCACAAGCCAGATGACCGGGGTTCGATTCCCTGGCCGGGTGGAGATATTTGGGTGTGTCTCCTTTCACGAGTAGCCCCTGTTCACCTAGCAGTGAGTAGGTACGGGATGCAAATCGAGGAGTTGTGACCTTGTTGTCCCGGTGTGTGGTGTGTGCCTGGTCTCAGACCTATCCCAAGATCGGAAATAATGAGCTCTGAGCTCGTTCCGTAGGGTAACGTCTGGCTGTCTCGTCAGAGACTGCAGCAGATCAAACAGTGAATTACACACACACACACACACACACACACACACACACACACACACCTCAACACCATACATGCTTCCTGTTCCTCCTGAATAACAATAAAATCAAATAACAAAATGTCTCTCATTCTTCCTTTCACAACATCACCGGCCTGCTGAGAAACAAACGATGTCAGAACCACTCCACAACTCAGAACTAGGAGGAGGAGGAGGAGGAGGAGGAGGAGGAGGAGGAATACAGAGGAAGACAAACAGCAACAGACCCTTAGGTCCTTACTAGGCTGTTTGTTGAGACTATCTACTAACTACCAGTGATAGAGATAGGACAGCAAAGCAGAAGGCTCCTCCCCATCCACCCCTCCCTCCAGCCGAGGCTGGCAGGAAAAAAGGCAAAACCATGTGATATTAAAATGTCACATGGAATTTTAGTAGAGAGTGAAAAGGAAATATGTAATCTACGTCTAACTACTTGTGTTTGTGGGGGAAAGTGTTAACGCTTGGTAAATGTCATGTTGTGTGTGCATTGTGTACGTGGATGCGCAGTGTGTATGTCGAATGGGTGGTGCGGCAGCCTTGCCTGGCGCTTTCTAGGGAGGCAGCAGTCAATCAGGCCCCAGCTCCGTTCAATCCACTGAGATAGCATACTTTCCTGTAGGGACGCCGTACGCTAATAACCCCTTGCAGCATTGATCCCTGGTATTTGGTTCCCGATGATGATCAATGGTTGACAAGGCCCTCTCCAAACACAGCCCGTCACAGGTCGAGAGTAGTAGTAGTGACCGTTCACTCTGGGCTATCTGTGCGTGTATGCAGTGTAGTGTAGTATGTATGTAAACACAGTGTGGAGTCAAAAAGGTGGTGCGGCAGCCTTGCCTGGCGCTTTCAAGAGAGGCAGCAGTCAATCAGGCCCCAGCTCCGTACAACCACTGTAAAAGTGCACTTCCCTTTAAAGGGCGCCGCACACTGTATGGTTACCCCTGCAGCGGTGACCCTGGTACCTTAAATCCCGATGATGGTCACCTACTGTCAGGGCTCTTGACTATCCACAGCCCTTCACAGATCGAGAGTAAAAGTAGTGACCGTTCACTCCGGGCTATCTGTGTCATGTATGGAGGGTGAGAGTAATTCAAACTAACGGGCAATTTAAACCACGATCAGAGGCCCGGGAGATAAAAGAAAAAGCGCAAATTATTCGGAAATGAATAGCGACAACCGGGGATTAGATTCAAAGTATTTATCGAGGCGAACTTTGAACGTTTCGATAGTACCTGAGTTGACAACATTTGATGGCAGACCATTCCATATATTAACTATGCGATTAAAGAAAAAGTGTTTGGCTTCATTTGTTACAAAACGCTTACCAACAATTTTGAAACCATTGCTTCTGGTGACATTTGACTGGTCGACTGATACGTATTTTTGAATATTCATATTTGCAAACCCATTAAAAATTTTGAAAAGCATGATAAGGTCGCCTCTTACTCTCCGTTTCTCAAGAGAAAATAAATTTAATTCCTTTAGGCGTTCCTCGTAGGATTTGTTCCGCAACCTTGGGATCATTTTTGTTAATCTGCGTTGTATTTTTCTAATTTTTCAATATCTTTTTTGTAATACGGTGACCAAAACTGAACATTGTATTCGAGATGTGGACGGACGAGTGAGTTATATAATGTTAATATTATTTTCTCAGACTTGAAAGTGAAAGATCGTCCAATGAAACCAACTAATTTATTCGCAGTTTTGACGACTTCAGTACAGTGTTTGCTAGGCTTGAGGTCTGCTGAAACAATGACACCAAGATCTTTTTCTTTGTCCACACTCGTCATTGGGGTATTATTCATCTTGTATGTCGCCTGAGGATTTTGATTTCCTATGTGTAAAACGTGGCATTTATCTATATTGAATTTCATTTGCCACTTGTTTGACCATTCGATGAGAGTATCTAAATCTCTTTGCAAAAGTTGTCTTTGGCTTTCTGAGTCTACTCTGTTTGCAATTTTGTGTCATCTGCGAATTTTGAGAGCTTACAATTTATTCTTTCATCAATGTCGTTAATATATATAATAAAAGAATAGGTCCCAGAACTGATCCTTGAGGAACGCCACTGCTTACGTTAATCCAGTCTGAAGATTTACCATTGATCACAACTCGCTGTTTACGATCAGACAACCAATCCTCGATCCACGCTGCAATGTCACCAGTTATACCATGCGCTTTTACTTTGTTGATAAGACGTTTATGTGGCACTTTGTCAAAAGCCTTTTGGAAGTCAAGATATATGATATCGACCGCTCTGGTGTTGTCGTACAAATTATATATATCATGGAAAAAGTCAAGCAGGTTTGTTAAACATGACCGCTTGTTTCTAAATCCATGTTGTGATTCGTTTATTATGTTGTTACTTTCTAAGAATGCAACAACTTTATCCCTCAAAACTGTCTCCATTAATTTACCTACCACTGAAGTGAGGCTAATTGGTCGATAATTTCTAGTTTGAGACTTGTCACCTTTTTTAAAGATTGGAGTTACGTTTGCGAGTTTCCAGTCATCAGGAACTTTACGAGTGCTTAGTGATTTATTAAAGAGGATAGACAATGGTTTAACAAGTTCGTTCTTTGCCTCTTTTAGTATTCGTGGAGAAATTTTATCGGGACCAGGAGTTTTATTTGTTTTAACTTTATTTATTGCGCTCAAAATTTCATTTTCTTGGATATCGCACGTATTTAAAAAGACATTATTGCTGTGATTTGGTGCAGTTGGCTGATTTTCTGAATAATTTTCTTCAGTGAAGACTGACGCAAAGTAATTGTTTAATTTAATAGCCATTTCAATTTCGTCGTCCGTGTGTTCGCCATTGTCTAGAGCTAGCGGCCCTATTGATGAAGCTATTGCTTTTTTAGTTCTGATATAACTGAAAAACTCTTTAGGATTTGTCTTGCTACGATTGGCGATATGGAGCTCATAATTTTCTTACTTTCCCTAATAAGTTTTTTAGCATTGCGTCGCAATTGGTCATGCTCAGTCTTGTCTCTTTCATTGTGCGTTGTTTTGTATTTGTGGTAGGCGCGTTTTTTAGCAGAGAGACAGTTTTTTATTTCTGAATTCCACCATTTAGGTTTATAGCTGGCGATTGAGCGCCTATTTCGTAGTGGAATAGAGGATTTTACAGCTCGATCTAGTTTAAATGTAAATATTTTCCACGCTTCATTTATACAATTTGCACTCGATAATTGGCTCCAATCGCTTTCAGACAGAATTTTTCTGAGTTTTCCAAAATTAGCTCGATGAAAGTCAGGTACTTTTTCTTTACTTACATTTGTGAGCATCTTACTTGTTTTGACATTGAATGTAATCGCCCGGTGGTCACTGGTGCTGAATTCGGAACCAACTTCTACATTAGAAATTATATTTTCATTTGTCGTTAAAATAAGGTCTAAGATATTATCACCTCTTGTTGGATGTTGTACGAGTTGATCAAGACCACTTTCTAAAAGATTATTATACAAATTTTGTCCCGAGTGTGAATTTAAAGGATCGCCCCATCTGTTAACGGCAAGATTAAAGTCTCCAACAATTATGGTCTCATTTTCTGACCAAATTTCAGCTATTTGTTCATATAGTTTGTTGTCAGCTTCCTGTACTTGTCCTGGAGGTCGGTAAATGACACCAATTACTAATTTTCGCGGTTTAGAGCTAAGTTGAACGTATGAGACATCAATATTATTTATCTTTTCGACTGGTTTCCAAAGCGGAAACCAGGAGGAGGAGGAGGAGGAGGAGGAGAAGGAGGAGGAGAAAACAGCAAGTAATTTTCCATAGTCATTACTGTACTCGTCTCTTTCACTGAAGCATTCCCGAGCAAGCGTCTGTCTCGGCATTGTGGAGATAGATGGAGCTGCGTGGAAGCGTTCAGTCATTCATCGTGTGTGTGGGGGGGGAGGAGGGTGCGTAATGTAAAAATCCTGTTGATCTCTCACTTCAATCCCCAAAAAAACATCGCTCAAAGCCTGTGTAGCTTCAGGTTGGACCTTTGGAGAGTAGTGGAGCAGTGTTTCACAAGAAGGATCCTGCTCGTTACTGTCACGTTCACATTTCCTTTTCAAAGTTTTTATTTTCTTTAGACTCAAACTGCCGCTTTCACATTTCCTTATTAGACTTTTTATTTTCTTCAGACCCAAACAGCTGAACAAGTATCGAAACTTCTGATGCTGTTTTATATATATATATATATATATATATATATATATATATATATATATATATATATATATATATATATATATATATTCCTTAGTATCAGTAATGTTCCCTAGCAGTAAAGTTCTCAGGATCCTTATCAGAATACGAGAGATGATGGGATACTCGTAAGCTTGACAAGCTACAATGGAGAAAGAGATAGGAAGGTATTGGTTCTCATTACGGAGTGGTGGATGAATGGAATGGACTCAGTAATCAGGGTATTAGTGCTGCGTTACTAGGGAGCCGTGAAGGAACATTAGACAAGCTTGTGGATGTAGGAGAAGAGGATGTAGATTATAGGTAGAGTTGTTTCCTTCATGCATGGAGTGCCGCGTGTTGGCCTGATGGCACTTTGCAGCTTTCTCTACTTTCTGATGCACTGATGTCAACAGTCAAAATACTCACTTGCGCTTGGTTCTCTAACCCTTCCCCTTGTTGGTTCCACGACGACAGCAGGAGGTGCCGTCTCCTGGCTGACGGAGACGCGGCAGCAGGACTTTGTTCAATAAGGCACAGGGCGTCGCCACCACAGGATATGGAGACATCTTTTTCTCTTCATTTATTTATTCATTATTTAAAAAGAGAAAATAATATATGAGAGTTGAGGTGTTAGTATGGCAAGGTGTGTGTGTGTGTGTGTGTGTGTGTGTGTGTGTGTGTGTGTGTGTGTGTGTGTGTGTGTGTGTGTGTTTGGTAGTAGGTAGCCAGGTAAGTGGTGAATTATTCAGTAGCGCCAAGATCAGTCAATCAACCAGCCAGCCAGGCAGGCAGGCTCTAGAGAGGATAGTGGCAGGCTCCAGGAAGGCAGGCTCTAGACAGGATACGGACAGGTTCCAGGCAGGCAGGCAGGCAGGCAGGCATGCTACCTTAGCTCTGAAGGGCGCCTCCGATGGGGCAGGCCCAGGACTCCTCCAGCACGGAGGACAGCTGGGCGTACTTGAGCGGACACTTGCTGAACACCTTGTCGCACACGGCGGCGTCGCGACTCTTGCTGCCGATCCCGACGGCGTAGGTGAAGGCGGCACTGGAGGGCGTGGCGGCGTCGCTGGCATCGCGGAACAGTCCAGCCAGGATGGTCTCGTGCCGGCTGAGTGCCTCGGCCTCCTTGGTCTCCATGTGGCACAGAAGCTTGAGCAGGCACCCTTGGGGTCCAGCTGGGCCACCATGGACAGCATCTCAGGGGCCACAGCTGCGGCCTGCTGCTGCTGCTGGTCCACCGACCGCTTCAGAATACCAAGGCCCAGACCGCGGTGGTGGCCGAACCCACCCAGGAGGCCGCCCAGCACCTGAGAGAGGGGGAGGAGGAGGTGAGAGAGAGAGAGAGAGAGAGAGAGAGAGAGAGAGAGAGAGAGAGAGAGAGAGAGAGAGAGAGAATAGTAATTGTCTCTCTAGTAGACATAGTAGACGTAGATACAAAAGAAAAAAGAACTACGTTTGGACGGATGCGTTCACCACACACACGCACGCATGCACGCACGCACGCACGCGCTCACTCACTCACTCACTCACTCACACACACACACACACACACACACATACACACACACCACAGTGCCTTACCTTCAGACCGACCAAAGGACCAAGCAGACCAGCACCAAGACCCACGGTGGGGGTGCTGGCGGCCAGGGCCCAGCAGGAGGCCACTACGGCGAGGGTCAACACGGCACCACGCATCTGCGGCAACACGTCAGGTTAACCACCACCACCACCACCATACAACATCGCAATGGCACACAGCTTTCCCTAGGGCCAAAGGGGCAGGCAGAGGGGCCGTCAGCAGCGCCGCGCCGCTGCTGACGCAGGGCGCCTTGGCGGGCCCTTGCCTTGCAGTAGATAGGACCAAACTTTTCTGCCTCCCTTTGGATCCCTCTCCAGTGAGAAAAGAGCATGCTAACACCAGCAACACCTGTGGTAAGTAACAACGCCTGAGGCAACCCTGCCGCCCTCAGCTGCATGTGTGTCTGATCGCCTGACTTATCACAATGACTGATAGACTAACTGACTGATGGATTGACAGACTTTTTCAGTCTGACAACCTCCCTGGCTGACTGTTTCACTGACTGACAGCCTCCCTTGCTGCGGCACCCACCTTGTCTCTGTGCAGTGATCGCTGAGAGAGTTGTGTGAGGTGGTGGCGGCGGCGGCGGGTTATATAGTGCCCCTGGTGCATGGGATCGCTGGTGGCCGGGGGCGTGGCGGCTGCCCTTCTCACGCCCTCCAGCCGCCGCGCTGCCCTGCTGCCCGGACAAAACTGGCCCATTATAAACTAAGAAAAAAAAAAAAATTGAGTAGGTAAAAAAAGGACTCCCGTAGCAACGAAAGGCAAACACCGAAGGACGCGACGCCCGAGCCCGAGACGCAACACACCACGCCACGCCACGCGGTGGTGGTGGCGTTAAGGCAGGCTTTTGTCGCGCCGCCAGGGAAGAAGCCGTTCACTTATGATAGCAAATTTCTGTTGGTTTTGTGTGTACAGGGGAAAACTAAAGCGTAAGGGAAGAGAGCAAAGCGCGTGGCGTGGAGGCGCGTATTGCAGCAGTGGCCTGTACTCAGAAACGCATCGTTCTCCCTCTCCTCCCAGGACTGTTTGCAAAGGCCACAGAGATCATTAGCTGGATTAGAATGTGGGCTTTTTTCTGTTAACAATGTAGAAATCTGGTCAATCTTTCTATGGAGTTATAAGAAATCCTTCAAATCCTCGGCACTCCAACCACACCATGCAGTGCACATGATTTCGAAACTGCCGCTCGTGACGCCCAAAGGTGTCAAGAGTCTTCTCTGTTATGGGGTCACAGGAGGTCCACCTGTATGTCCAGCTGACTTTCATTCATTGTTCATAAACATTAGTAAACATTTTTATTGCTTTATTTTATTATTTTTATTTTATTTTATTTATTTTTTTTTTCCCCGCTTAGATTGATCTTTTCAATGCTTATGCGCCATTGATATATGAGTGTTTTTACAAGGCTCACAGAGGTGGCGGTGATGGTGCGGTACGTGGGTTTGGTAGTAACGAAAGGCGTCACATACTAGAGAAGTGTGGCAGACACTGAACTAAAAGCTTTTATAAGTGGCTGAGGTGCGGCGCAGAATTGTTTCAGAATGTGATCCCGCGAAGACTATGAAAATTATGACGCCGATGATGACGGCCTGGCGCGGCAACCTTGCCACCAGCCCTCCCCCAATACACCGCCCACCACCCTCCGGCACCTCGGCCTTCCCCGCGCCCTGGGCTGCCTCCAGGCCAGCGGGAAGGGGAACGTTAGGTTAACAGGGGCGGGATGCGGGCTGTCCATTCCTGGAAGATGCACACACACACACACACACACACACACACACACACACACACACACACACACACACACACACACACACACACACACACACACACACACACACACACACACACACACACACACACACACACACACACACACACACACACACACACACACACACACACACACACACACACACACACACACACACACACACACACACACACACACACACGCACACACACTTTTAGACTTATCAATTCTTCTCCTCTAACACTGTCTTCAGCCTCTTTCTCACCGCTGCAATGTTGCATGTCTTGCTATCTTCTACCGTGATTTTCATGCTAACTGCTCTTCCGATCTTGCTAACTGCATGCCTCCCCTCCTCCTGCAGCCTCGCTGCACAAGGCTTTCTTCTTCCTCTCACCCCTTCTCTGTCCAACTCCTTAATGCAAGAGTTAACCAGTACTCTCAATTCATACCTTTCTCTGGTACACTCTGGAACTCCCTTCCTGTTTCTGTATTTCCGTCTTCCTATGAGCTAAACTCATTTAAGAGGAAGGTTTCAAGACATTTGAATTTTCGAAATTTTCGATGATTCTTTTGACATCTCTTTTGGGACTGGCACCTCAGTGGACTTAGTTTTATTGCTGTTTTGTTGCGCTTGGTCGGTGTTTCTTGCTGATGAAAGACAACCAAACAAGAAACGCGCGCAAAATACGCATTTTTTTCCCAACAACATCCACAATTGTGATTTGATATATATCCATGTATACAGCCACACCAATAGTCGAGAACGGCGCGACAAAAGCCTGCCTTAACGCCACCACCACCGCGTGGCGTGGCGTGGTGTGTTGCGTCTCGGGCTCGGGCGTCGCGTCCTTCTGTGTTTGCCTTTCGTTGCTACGGGAGTCCTTTTTCTTACCTACTCAATTTTTTTTTCTTAGTTTATAATGGGCCAGTTTTGTCCAGGCAGCAGGGCAGCGCGGCGGCTGGAGGGCGTGAGAAGGGCAGCCGCCACGCCCCCGGCCACCAGCGATCCCATGCACCAGGGGCACTATATAACCCGCCGCCGCCGCCACCACCTCACACAACTCTCTCAGCGATCACTGCACAGAGACAAGGTGGGTGCCGCAGCAAGGGAGGCTGTCAGTCAGTGAAACAGTCAGCCAGGGAGGTTGTCAGACTGAAAAAGTCTGTCAATCCATCAGTCAGTTAGTCTATCAGTCATTGTGATAAGTCAGGCGATCAGACACACATGCAGCTGAGGGCGGCAGGGTTGCCTCAGGCGTTGTTACTTACCACAGGTGTTGCTGGTGTTAGCATGCTCTTTTCTCACTGGAGAGGGATCCAAAGGGGAGGCAGAAAAAGTTTGGTCCTATCTACTGCAAGGCAAGGGCCCGCCAAGGCGCCCTGCGTCAGCAGCGGCGCGGCGCTGCTGACGGCCCCTCTGCCTGCCCCTTTGGCCCTAGGGAAAGCTGTGTGCCATTGCGATGTTGTATGGTGGTGGTGGTGGTGGTTAACCTGACGTGTTGCCGCAGATGCGTGGTGCCGTGTTGACCCTCGCCGTAGTGGCCTCCTGCTGGGCCCTGGCCGCCAGCACCCCCACCGTGGGTCTTGGTGCTGGTCTGCTTGGTCCTTTGGTCGGTCTGAAGGTAAGGCACTGTGGTATGTGTGTGTGTGTGTGTGTGTGTGTGTGTGTGTGTGTGTGTGTGTGTGTGTGTGTGTGTGTGTGTGTGTGAGTGAGTGAGTGAGTGAGTGAGTGAGTGAGTGAGTGAGTGAGTGAGTGAGTGAGTGAGTGAGTGAGTGAGTGAGTGAGTGAGTGAGTGAGTGCGTGCGTGCGTGCGTGCGTGTGGTGAACGCATCCGTCCAAACGTAGTTCTTTTTTCTTTTGTATCTATGTCTACTATGTCTACTAGAGAGACAATTACTATTCTCTCTCTCTCTCTCTCTCTCTCTCTCTCTCTCTCTCTCTCTCTCTCTCTCTCTCTCTCTGTCCTCACCTCCTCCTCCCCCTCTCTCAGGTGCTGGGCGGCCTCCTGGGTGGGTTCGGCCACCACCGCGGTCTGGGCCTTGGTATTCTGAAGCGGTCGGTGGACCAGCAGCAGCAGCAGGCCGCAGCTGTGGCCCCTGAGATGCTGTCCATGGTGGCCCAGCTGGACCCCCAAGGGTGCCTGCTCAAGCTTCTGTGCCACATGGAGACCAAGGAGGCCGAGGCACTCAGCCGGCACGAGACCATCCTGGCTGGACTGTTCCGCGATGCCAGCGACGCCGCCACGCCCTCCAGCGCCGCCTTCACCTACGCCGTCGGGATCGGCAGCAAGAGTCGCGACGCCGCCGTGTGCGACAAGGTGTTCAGCAAGTGTCCGCTCAAGTACGCCCAGCTGTCCTCCGTGCTGGAGGAGTCCTGGGCCTGCCCCATCGGAGGCGCCCTTCAGAGCTAAGGTAGCATGCCTGCCTGCCTGCCTGCCTGGAACCTGTCCGTATCCTGTCTAGAACCTGCCTGCCTGGAGCCTGTCTGGAGCCTGTCGACCTACGTGGCTGGCTGGCCGATTGACTAGCTGACAGACCGACTGATCTTAGCGCTACTGATTGATTCACCACTTAACTATTTGTCTTACCTGGCTACCTACTACCAAACACACACACACACACACACACACACACACACACACACACACACACACCTTGCCATACTAACACCTCAACTCTCATATATTATTTTCTCTTTTTAAATAATGAATAAATAAATGAAGAGAAAAAGATGTCTCCATATCCTGTGGTGGCGACGCCCTGCGCCTTATTGAACAAAGTCCTGCTGCCGCGCCTCCGTCAGCCAGGAGACGGCACCCCCTGCTGGGCATATGAGGTGTGGGTGGGTGAGGGCAAAGGAAGGAACAGTTGAGGAGGACAGGGGCCCGAGGGACATTAGGGAGGGAAAAGGAAGAGGATCAGACGGACAAACTCAAAGAAACAGAGGATGAACAAACAACAGCAATCTTTCTGATCCATTAAGCTGTTTGTACTTTGTACGATAATGCTCTCTCTCTCTCTCTCTCTCTCTCTCTCTCTCTCTCTCTCAATATCCAAGACTCCCATTACGCATACATTTTTCCATCACACAGACCCTTCACTGAAAACACACATTTGCAGGGATGACTACGCTAAAACACTTTATCCCTCCCACTAACAAATGAGGCAGATTGAGGAGCTAATCTTTATGAAAGAGGCCCACAGAGAGGACACAGGACACCATGAGTTGGACACAATCACTACCTAACCAACCAACCAACCAACTAAAGGACAAACTATCTATCTAGCTAGCTATACATCTATCTACCTATCTATCCAACTGAATAAATAAACCAATAAATTATGAACTAACCAACATAGAACACAAAACAAAACAAAGAAATATTCATACAGACAGACAGACAGACAGACAGATAGACAGAAAGACAGGCACACTATATAACAGACAGACAGACAGACCGATAGACAGGCAGACTAACAGGGAGACAGACAGACATATTTTATAACAAAACAAACAGTAAAATAAAGAGAAAAGAAAATAATGACAAAACGGAGGTAAATAAAAAAAACAGAGAGAGAGAGAGAGAGAGCGGTATTCAACGTTTTCAAAGCTCAAACGTCTCTCTCTCTCTCTCTCTCTCTCTCTCTCTCATAGGAAGCCCAAGGGAAAGTCTGCCCTTCACTGGCTTATTTAAAGAAAAAAGAACACCAGTAGTAGTAGTAGTAGTAGTAGTAGTCGTAGTCGTAGTCGTCGTCGTCGTATTAGTAGAAGTAGTAGTAGTAGTGGTAGTAGTAGTAGTAGTAGTAGTAGTAGTAGTAGTAGTAGTAGTAGTAGTAGTAGTAGTAGTAGTAGTAGTAGTAAACATTAGCAGAAAGGTATTTAATATATTCATTTTTATTTCATATTATTTCATTTGATCTTTTTATAATAAACTTTATTAGCATTAGTATATTACGAGAGAGAGAGAGAGAGAGAGAGAGAGAGAGAGAGAGAGAGAGAGAGAGGAGAGGAGAGGAGAGAGAGGAGAGAGAGAGAGAGAGAGAGAGAGAGAGAGAGAGAGAGAAGAGAGAGAGAGAAGAGAAGGAAGGGAAGGGAAGGAAGGGAAGGAAGGAAGGAAAGGAAGAGAAGAGAAGAGAAGAAGAAGAAGAGAAGAGAAGAGAAGAGAAGAGAAGAGAAGAGAAGGAAGGGAAGGAAGGAAGGGAAGGAAGGGAAGAGAAGGAAGGAAGGAAGAAGAAAGAAGAGAAGAGAAGAGAAGAGAAGAGAAGAAGGAAGAGATAACCAAAAAAATGAACTGAGGAAGAGAGAGAAGAGGAAAAGAAGGAAGCAGTGAAGAAAGAGGGAGATAAAACAAGGGCCAAAAGACGATAGTTTTTTTGTTTGTTTTTTTAAGCAGGAGGGCAACTGGCCAAGGGCAACAAAATATGGAAAAAAAAAAGGCCCACTGGGTTGCCAGTTCCCTTAAAGATCATATGAGTTATCCAAAATTGAGGGACAAATGTTTTGAAAGCTCCCTCTTAAAGAAGTGAAGTAGTAGCAAGATGGAAATACAGAAGCAGGGTTTACCAGTGAAAGGTATGAATGATTGAGAGTACTGGCTAACTTTTGCATTACAGAGTTGGACAGAATAGGGATGAGAGGAAGAAGAAAGCCTTGTGCAGCGAGGCCGCAGGAGGAGAGGAGGCATGCAGTTAGCAAGATCAGTAGAGCAGTTAGCATGAAAATAGCGATAAAAAGATAGAAAGAGATGCAACATTCCGGCGGTGAGAAAGAGGCTGAAGACAGTTAGTCAGAGGAGGGGAGTTGATGAGACGAAAAGCTTTTGATTCCATCCTATCTAACAAAACTGTGTGAGCGGGACTCCCCAAACATGCGAAGAGTACTCCATACAAGGACGGAGTTAGCAATTGGAGGGACGAGAAAAACTGACGGAGACGCCTCAGAACGCTTAACTACATACAAGCTGTTTTAGCAAGAGATGAGATGTGAAGTTTCCAGTTAAGATTATGAGTAAAGGACACCGAGGATATTCAGTGTGGAAGATGGGGACTGCTGAGTGTCATTGAAGAAGAGGGGATAGTTGTCTGGAAGGTTGTGTCGAATTGATAGATGGAGGAATTGAGTTTTTGAAGCATTGAACGCTACTAAGTTTTCTCTGTCCCAATCAGAAATCTTACAAAGATCAAAATTCAGGCGTTCTGTGGCGTCCTTACGTGATCTACTGACTTCCTGAAGGGTTGGTCGTCTCTGAAAGGACGTGGAAAGGTGTAGGGTGGTGTCATCAGCGTAGGAGTGGATAGGGCAAAAAGTTTGGTTAAGGTCACTCATGAAAAATAGAAAAAAGAATGGGTGACAGCACAATTTATGACACCACCACTACTACTACTACTACTACTACTACTACTACTACTAGATCAGATCAGATTATATGTCGGGGGGGGAGAGGGCGACAGCCTCTGGCAACGGCTCCCTCCTTTGGTTGTCTTAGTTTATCGATTGAGCTTTGATTAGTTTTTTTCCGTTTCCAAAACTTCCATAGCACACTTTTCACTTATTTGACTTTTAATCGGTTGATCTTTGATTTTCTCTTTTTTCCAGAATTCCTACAATACGGTA
>NC_059263.1:9478856-9508856 GCF_017591435.1 Portunus trituberculatus | reverse complement strand
TAACAACAACAACAACAACAACGATAACAACAACAACAACGACAACAACAACAACAACAACAACAACAACAACAACAACAACAACAACAACAACGATAACAACAACAACGATAACAACAACGATAACAATAACAACAAGAACGATAACAACAACAACGATAACAACAACACGAGTAACAAGAGAGGCACCATCAGATTCGTTCTTATCTTCCTTTTGTCCATTTTCTTCAGCTTGCCTTACCTAAGAAAATCGGAGCAGCTACACTAGTATTGCAAATCTTTCACTGTCATTTCCTATTCCTTTAAGTACGTAAGTAAGTATGTAAGTAAGCAAGTACGTAAGTAAAGTATGTAAGTAAGTAGAGTAAGTATGTAAGTAAGTAAGGAAGTTTTTAAGTAAGTAGGTAAGTTTTAAAGATTTAAAATACTAAAAAAAACTTTACTTAAATTATAAATAAGCTTTTTTTTTAGTATATATTTTAAATCTTCCACTGCCTTTCCCCTTTCTTTTTATTTATTTATCTATTTTTTATTTTATACCATGTGGGCTTTTCACGGGAATTTCTGGGCTAAAGAGGATACTTTTTTGCGGTACCTCCTATCTCAAAGCCCACCCGCTAGGAAACCGTTGCCCCGAGTGAGGAAGCCCAACCAACACTCGGACCGTGGACAGGATCGGAACCCGTGCGCTTGGAGACCCCTCGGACCCCAAAGCACGCATGGTTCCACATTCTCTGCTCGGTGAACTCTCTAAAGAACACTACACATACAACGTCAATAAACAAACGAACAATGAATAAATAATAATAAATAAATAATGAATAAATAGGAAACAAGTCAAGAAGGATAAGCAAAAAAAAGATAAAGATTGAAAGCAACAAGCAAACAAGTCACCAGTGTTTGCTGTCAACTGTTTTCATTTGCTTCCTTCTCTCACTTCAAAATTACCAATACACGTAACACTTCATAGAAAATAAAAAAAAAAAAACTAAAAGAAAATAATACTGGATGCTCTCTCTCTCTCTCTCTCTCTCTCTCTCTCTCTCTCTCTCTCTCTCTCTCTCTCTCTCTCTCTCTTTCAGTACCAAACCAAGGAAACAAAAAGAATACTATGACCTACGAGAGAGAGAGAGAGAGAGAGAGAGAGAGAGAGAGAGAGAGAGAGAGAGAGAGAGTTACTTATCTATATAAAGAGGAAGATGCATCATGACGAAGGAAGACAGCGGCGTGACGTGAGGCAGGAAGCAGCTCTCACCACTCACACACACTCACACACAGGCACACGCCGCACCTCAGCCGCCCGCCCACCGCCCGCCCGCTGGCCGCCACGCAGCAAGACCCATCGTGCTTCAGAGCCAGACGTGTGGTACTCTCTCTCCTCGCTTGGCACTCCTGCTGCAGCATTCATCCACACTCAAGGTGACTCACTCTACCTCTTTATAAACAACTGGAGCTGTAAGGTATCGTGTGTGTGTGTGTGTGTGTGTGTGTGTGTGTGTGTGTGTGTGTGTGTTTCACTGTTTGATCTGCTGCAGTCTCTGACGAGACAGCCAGACGTTACCCTACGGAACGAGCTCAGAGCTCATTATTTCCGATCTTCGGATAGGCCTGAGACCAGGCACACACCACACACCGGGACAACAAGGTCACAACTCCTCGATTTACATCCCGTACCTACTCACTGCTAGGTGTGTGTGTGTGTGTGTGTGTGTGTGTGTGTGTGCCTGGACATGGTGGTGATGGCAGCTCCCCACAGATGCACCACCGCTGGCTGTTGCTGGGGGCTGTGTTAGTGTCCTGCCTGGTCGCCAGCCATGCACAGTTCCTGGAGTTCCTGGGGGGCCTGGCACTGCTGAAGGGCGTCGCCTTAGCAGGGTACGTGCTTGGCAGCCACAAGGGGGGCGGCTACAGGAGGTCTTACCGCGGGGGATACAACAGGGGTTGGCGCCGCCACCGCCGCGCCGTGGGGACCGCTGCCACCGAAGAGGAGGACGCCCTGCTGGCCAGCGTGACCCAGCTTGACCCAAACGGATGCCTCCTCAAGCTGCTGTGCCTGACGCGGGCCACGCCGGAGGAGGAACGCTCGTCCCACCAGGCACTTCTCCTGCACCTGTTTGGTGACATCTCCAGCGCCCCGACCCACGCCAGTGAGCCCTTTGCGCAGGCCCTGCAGACTGGCGGCTCAGCACAGAGGCATGCAGCAGCTTGCCGTGACCACTACCTCCGTTGTCCGCTGTCCGGGTCAGCCCTGCACGGCATGCTCGTCATGGCCTGGACCGCACACCATCACACGCCTCCCACACCCTCCGGATGAGACACTGACGCACACTCCTCCATCATCACCACCACCACCACCTTAATCTAAAGGCGCCGTCACACACACACACACACACACACACACACACACACACACATTTTCCGTCAGCTTCGGCTTCCTTCTACTGTTACCTCGTCCCGTCGTCTTTTTCCGTCTGCATCGTCAAACAGAAGTGATCGTCTCCACGGGCGTGGCTTGTCGTTAACTTTTGTTGTCAAATGAAAAGCCTTGTCTATATAAAATATAGATGTACTGAACCTTATTGACTATATATATATATATATATATATATATATATATATATATATATATATATATATATATATATATATATATAATGGTTAATTTCTCATGGCGTAACATGAAAGCTGTGGAATGTGGATGTAGTGTATGGCCTAGCAGCAAACCGTGAGTGGCTCGCGTGATTAGATAGATGTTTACGCCTCGGGATGGTGTCTTTACTTCCGCACGCTGGGCAACATTTTTGCTGGTTTGACGATTTATAACACTTGTAATAAAGAATAAAATAGTGACTGCTTGCCAGGGCGTCAGCAGAACATCAGCTGTGCGTGTGTGACGGGGCGCACTCAACAAATTGTTAACTGTCAGAAAGGTAACAAAAAAAAAAAGTTGATAGAAAATTAGTGAGTGACCACGCCTCAACACACGTGCAGACTGCAGACCACGCCCCTACAACTGAATACAGTCCTGAGGAGTTGCTATATATATATATTTTTTTTTTATCATTCTTTTTAATAAACTTGATACACATTGTAGGAGTAAATACCTACCCACCCATGGTACAATAACGAGAGATCAAAAAGTTATTGTACCATGTACCCACCCCACCTCGCCTTCCCCCGCCACGCCTGGAGGGTGACCAGAGACTACTGACACACCACCACAGAACCAACAGTGAGTGTGTTCCATCGCTGGCTGTGACCATGGCGTATCCCAGACCTGGCTACACACACACACACACACACACACACACACACACATGAATTTACTCCACTTACAAAATACCACTTATTAAAAATAACTAGAATAACTAAGAGAGAGAGAGAGAGAGAGAGAGAGAGAGAGAACAATAATGGTGTACTCACGTGGCCTTGCTTCTTTCCTTCCTTCCTCGTCACTGGTTCGGGCCTAGACAAGTTTCCACGATCTGCTTTCCCGACCCAATCCAAACTCCTTCCAATTCTCCTTGTTCTTGTTCCACGCAGCCTGCTCACCACCACCTTACCTCCCCGCGAACACTGGAGGCCGCCAACACTATAACACTCTAACACTAACTTTTTTTTTTCTTTTTTCTATTCTTTTTATTATAGTCCCTGTGATTACTAGCACGTTTTATTTATTTTTTTTTTTTTTTTCATGGTCCAGGCATCACTGATTGGCAAGAGGAAGGTTTCAGGACACATTTTACGATTTACTTTTTTCTTTCGTGATTCTTTTCTCCTTTGCTTTTAGGGACTAGCTGGCTGGCACTCAAATTGGATGTTCTTTTTTCCTATTTTATTTCATTTTATATTTTCCCATTGTCCTTGGCTAGTGTCCCGTCTTGCTCAGAATGAAATATAAATGAAAGAGATAACTGAATCCTGAACCCCACGCTCTGAAACGCTTCGGCTGTAGTTATAAGTTGTTGTGTGAGAGAGAGAGAGAGAGAGAGAATTATGTCAACTGGAAGATATTTAGGCTGTGTGTCATCACTGTTTCTCTCAAACGCCTATTGGGACACTTTCCTCGAGGAAAACAATAGGTATGAGTCGAAACCAATAAGAAATAGAGGTTATTCTTAATATTTACCCACCAGAAGCACACGAGATACAAGAATGAAGGAGAGCGGCTCAAGACAAAGACGCAGTGTTTACCTCTTGGTAAATACTGCGCATTCACTGTAAAATTTCGCTATTAACTCATTTTTTACCTCCCAGTACTTAAATACTGTAAATATTAACCACTTATTTATTAGAGTGATAGGTAAATGTTCCGTTTGTAAATCATTTCAAGATATTGCATCATTCATAAATGCGCGTATTAAGTCATACATTGTTTTTTCTAATGTAAGATTGGTAAACTGGCAAAGAGCAACATAAAACTAAAAAGAAAAATACCCACTTAGTTGCCAGTCCCTTTGGAGGTCCGAGTTAGCTAAAAATGATAAATAAAATAATGTAAAAATAAATGTCTTGAAACCTTCCTCTTGAATTATGTGATTATAAGGAATTAATTTTACTTCATATTTTCTATTTCGCCTTGTCCCTCCACTTATTAGTAAAGAGGTGAATAACAATGACAAACACTATAACACAAGTTGGTATTCTGGCACCACATCATGTTTATTGTATTTTTTAGTCATTTTACAGTATCTTATCAAAAGTAGTAATGAGGAGGCTACCACAGGCCACCTCCTCTTCCTCCCTAGTCCTGCCTCTGCTGGCGCGCACCACTCCAATGATCCAATCAACAAAGGCACACCTGTACAAAGCTTCACCTGTGCGTCAACCCTCACTAAAATATTCTCAATAAATACAGAGATGTTAAATACTTCACTCGTTTTCTTTTACGCTATTTTAGTCCAGGAATGCATAAAACACATCCTTTCACTTTTTCTTCTCTTCTTCTCTAACACTAACGCTAACATTTTGAACTGTCTGTGCTTCATTCCCTCACCAACAGTATCAATAATACATCTCTTCAGTCACCACCTCCCTTAACCTCTTCAGTACTGGGACACATTTTTACCTTCAGATTTGTATACGATTAGACCATTTTATTGACATTTGGAAGGGTTCATGGAGATCAGAAGATAAATGGCCACCAGTCTCCACTATTTGAATCCCCCACGTGAGTTTCTGAAGCTGTGTTAAATCACCAAATAGTGAGCAGAATGAATATAGAAACGCGCCATGGTACTGAAGGGATTAAGAAAGTGGGCGGGGACCAGACTGAAGGATAAGGAATAATAATGAATATTTCAGAATAGACCAATAATAAGGCAGACTATAATCGAATATGAAACCCAGATATAAAGAAAAAGATAAATAAAATAAAATAAAATAAAGAGGGCAGACTGAAGGATGAGTAATAGTAGACATGACAAAAGGGATATGAAAAAAAAAAAAAAAAGAGAGAGAGAGAGAGAGAGAGAGAGAGAGAGAGAGAGAGAGAGAGAGAGAGAGAGAGAGAGAGAGAGAGAGAGAGACTGCTATGAAAATTACAAAATAAATACAGAGATAGGCTACAGTTTCCTCCCTTTACTACACCTCAGTAACAAAACAGTGCTGGGGGCGTCACTGCCTCCTATAACTCTTCCCAACCAGCTTTTGTTTTTACCTTCTCACATAAAATAAATAAATGAAGAGAACTGAATAAAAATACAATAAACCTGTATTCTGAAACGCTTTGCTCTCTCCCCACGACTGTTTTCCAAGGCCACAGAGATGACTAGCTGGTTTCTTGAGTGTTTCTTCTACCAAAGCTGCAACTGGAACCATAAGACCACTAGCCCTTCCAG
Source organism: Portunus trituberculatus (assembly GCF_017591435.1). Taxonomy (NCBI): domain Eukaryota; kingdom Metazoa; phylum Arthropoda; class Malacostraca; order Decapoda; family Portunidae; genus Portunus; species Portunus trituberculatus. Next base: position 9,503,016 of record NC_059263.1, on the reverse strand, counting down.
AACCAGACACACTTCACTAACCTTCACAAAAAATCATGTATTAATCAGAAAAGGGAATAAAACAGATTTGCAATGTTAAATAATGAGGAAGTAAGGAATTATTGATGCCTTCACTTCAACAAAACAATAACACACTATATGCAATCTTGAGAAATAAACAGATCTGCAATGTTGAATAATGAGCAACGATGGAACTGTTGCTGCCTTCACTACAACAGAACCATCTTATAATGCACTTTTCTAATGGTGTCTGGAGTGAGGTGGTGATGTTATGGTACAGTATAATGGACCTTGACTGGAGCTTAGTAGTGGAGGTGGTGCAACACAAGAGGCATTTGTTTCAGAAGATGGTCAGTAATAGGGCAGAGGGCAGACTCTAACAGAATAGGGAAAACAAATGCAGAGAGAGAGAGAGAGAGAGAGAGAGAGAGAGAGAGAGAGAGAGAGAGAGAGAGAGAGAGAGAGAGAGAGAGAGAGAGAGAGAGAGAGAGAGAGAGAGAGAGAGAGAGAGAGAGAGAGAGAGAGAGAGAGAGAGAGAGAGAGAGAGGCAAAAACTGAAAGGACAAAAAAAATAAAAAAATAAAAAGACAAGAAAAGATCATGATTTGTTTGTAGTAGTAGCAAACGAAGGCAGAGGTGGTGGTGGTGGTGGTGGTGGTGGTAGTGGTGAGGCGAGCAGCAGCAGTGGCAGCAGTGAGGGAGTCTGGCCTAATCGCAGCGTTCGTTGAGCCGGTATGCCTTGAAATTCTCATGGTCGTAGAAGCCAGCCTTGACTTGCCGCCCTCCAAAGAAACGTCCATTCAGGTCAATGATGGCTGTGGGGAGAAGGGTGGAAGGTGAGCTGGAGGGGATGGCTGGAGGGGGAGGTGGACAGTAAGGACTGCTAATGAGGTGGAGGGTGAGGTAAAGGTAATAGATGAAGTGCAGGGAGAAGGGTGGAAGATAAGCTGGAGGATGAGCTGGAGGTGAAGGGATAAGAGTAGAAGATGAGGTGGAGGATGATGTGGAGGATGATGTGAAGGATGAGGTGGAGGGTGGAGACACACACTTCCAAAATCTAACAAGACTTCCCACACACCACCAGCCTCAGTAACCAAAATGACACACACACAACTTATAAACAGGTCAGGAGTTGTTGTTCTTTGGTGTTTAGTGAGTAAAAGGTGCACTGTGTTGGCCTGAGCTCTTCCTTCCTCCTATCTTTCTCCGATGAGTGAAGGGAAAAACTGTCCTGGGTCCTGATGCTGCTATTATAATCACTACTACTATTATAGATATCACTCCTGTAACTTTAAGAAATTTCACTGTCTTTGCTTTCTCTACCAGTATTCATCTTATCTTTCTCTGGTGAGTGAAGGGAAAACTCTCCTGGGTTCTGGTGATACTGCTATATAATTACTACTACTACCATCACTTCTATAACTTTAAGAAATTTCCCTGTTATTCCTGTCTTTGCTTTCCATCCTTGCCTTCCTTTTATCTTTCTCCGATGAGTGAAGGGAAAACTGTCTTGGGTCCTGGTGATGCTGCTATTATAATCACTATTACTATTATAGCTATCACTCCTGTAACTTTAAGAAATTTCACTGTCTTTGCTTTCTCTTCCAGCCTTCCTCCTATCTTTCTCCGGTGAGTGAAGGGAAAACTGTCTTGGGTCCTGGTGATGGTGCTATATAACCATTACTTACTACTATCACTACTACTACCATCACTTCTATAACTTCAAGAAATTTTCCTGTTATTCCTGTCTTTGCTTGTTCTCCTTGCCTTCCTCCTATCTTTCTCTGGTGAGTGAAGGGAAAACTGTCTGGGTGGTACTGGTATAATAACTACTACTACTACTGCTCTCACTTCTATAACTAGAAAATTCCCAATTATTGTTATTTTTTTTTTCTCTCCCTGTGTTTATTTTATCTTTCTCCTGTGAGTGAAGGGAAGACTGTCTTGGTGATGCTGCTACAATAATCACTACTACTAATATTCTTCAAGTTACTATTCCTTGTTCTATCCTGATTACTGACCCTGAGAATTTTGCATAACCCATTCAGTACAACACATTTCTACATTTATTCTGCTTACTATTTGGCGATTTTACACAGCTTCAGAAACTTATGTGGGGATTGAAATTGTGAAGACTCTGTCCACTGATCTTCTCACCTCCACAGACCCTTCCTAATATAAATAAAACTGTCTAATCACACCCAAAACTCAAGGTCAAAATGTCTCACAATACTGAAGTGATTAAAAAGAACAAACACTTTTAAACTATTCTTCTAACTTAGGCAGAATCCCAGACCAACAACAGCAGTGGACAAAAACAACAAAAAACAACAAAATAACCTCTCACCCTTTCTAATGTAAGTAAAACTGTCTACTCACACTGAAAATTCATGGTAATAGTGTGTCCCAGTACTGAAGGAGTTAAGAACACACCCAGAGCAACAGGTAACCTCAATACTCACTCACCAACACATAGCTTCACTTTAAAACAACACCTGTGACACTTAGGACACACAATCTTGCCCTAAATAACACTATAGACACCCAGTAAACTCCAATTAACACAGAGAGCTGCAGGTGACCCCAATACTCACCTTCAAGGCTAACACACAACTTAATTTTAAGATAACACCTATGACACTTAGAACACAGAATCTTGCCCTAAATAACAGTAGACATCTAGTAAATTCTAGTTAACTCCCAGAGCTGCAGGTGACCCCAGTACTCACCTTTGATGGCTAACACACAACTTTATTTTAAGACAACACCTGTGACACTTAACAAAAACACACACTCTTGACCTAAATAACAGAACAGACACCCAGTAAATTGCAGTTATGCCCCAGAGCTGCAGGTGACCCCACTACTCACTCTTGATAGCCAACACATAGCTTTATTTTAAGACAAATCCTGTGACACTCAGTAAAAACACACAATCTTGCCCAAAATAACAGTACAGACACCTAAACTCTAATTAACACTGAGAGCTGCAAGTGACCCCAGTACTCACCCTTCATAGCCAACACACAACTATATTTTAAGACAACACCTGTGACACTTGCTAAAACACACAATTTTTGCCATACAATAGACATGCAGTAAATTGCAGTTACATCCCTAAGCTGCAAGTAACCCCAGTTCTCATCCTTCATGGCTAACACAGAATTTGATTTTAAGACACCTGTGATACTTACTGAAAACACTCAATCTTGCCATACATAACAGTACAAACACTCAGCAAACTCTAATTAAGCCCCAGAACTGCAAGTGACCCCAGTATATAGCTAACACACAAGTATATTGAGACAACACTTGTGACACTTAAGCCAGTATTCAGAAACACTTTCCCACCTCACTATAACAATTTTGCAAGGCCACAGAGACAACTATCAAGGTTTTCAAGACAGTTTTCCATTTTAATAAACTAGAAATCTTACCAATCTATCACCAGAATCATAAAAATACCCTTAAAAACACAAATATCTTCATCTGGAGTCTTTGGAAAGCAGTGATGGTGAGAGAGTAGAGTGTTTCAGAATACAGGCCTTTGTAAAAAACACACAATCTTGCCATAAATAACAGTGAACACCCAGTAAATTGCAGTTAACCCCCAGTACTCACCCTTAATGGCCGACTCCACCCGCTGAAACTCCACAAAGATCCGCACAGCTTCTTCCGGCACAGCTTTGGGTATTTCGAAGATGACCACCTGTACCACCGCCCCATACTTGCCGTTGCACTCCTCCCGCACCTCAGGCTCCAGCTCGTCATCCACCTCACCCGGCCCCACCATGTTCTGCGGGAATGTTCAGTGTTATTATTATTATTATTATTGTTATTTATTTATTTTTTTGTGCAAGACAGGAGACTAGCCAAAAAAAAAAAAAAAAAAAAAAAAAAAAAAAAAAAAAAGCCCATTGGATTGCCAGTTTCCCTTAGAATTTAGAGTTATCCAAACGTCAGGGACAAATGTCTTGAAACCTCCCTCTTAAAAGAAGTCGAGTCATAGGAAGATGGAAATACAGAAGCAGAGAGGGAGTTCCAGAGTTTACCAGTGAAAGGTATGAATGATTGAGAGTACTGGTTAACTCTTGTATTAGAGAGTTGGAAAGAATAGGGATGAGAGGAAGAAGAAAGCCTTGTGCATTGAGGCTGCAGGAGGAGGAGGCATGCAGTTAGCAAGATCAATAGTGCAGTTAGCATGAAAATAGCAATAAGAGATCAAAAGATGCAACATTCTAGCAGTGAGAAAGAGACTGAAGACAGAAGACATTTATGTAGTGCAGTACTCTTTAACCACTTCAGTACTGGCATGCATTTTTACCTTGAGTTTTGAGTATGATTAAATAATTTTATTTACATTAGGAAGAGTATATGGAAGTTAAAAAATAATGGCCACAGTCTTCACTATTTTAATCCCCGTATAAGTTACTGAAGCTGTCTCAATCACCAAATAGTAACCAGAATGAACATTAAAACGCATCCTGGTACTGAAGGGGTTAAGTTATGTGGGCGTGTTCTGTGTTGTGTAGTAACCTTTTAGTTCTGAGGGTGTTCAGTGTTCTATTTGTGTTGTGTAGTGACCATTCAGTGTTGTGGAGTGTTCAGTGTTCTATTTGTGTTGTGTTGTAACCTTTCAGTGTTGTGGAGTGTTCAGTATTCTGTTGTTTGTGTGGTCCATTAACCCTCCCCCCCATCTGTCCACCAATGCCCCATAAAAACAAGAAAACATACCCACAACACCTCACCACCACAACAATCACAAGTACACTCACTTCTGACTCTGCACCACAATCCAGACACACCTTACCTCAACATTAACAAGGAGAAATATAAACAAATAAATAAATAAATAAACATACAAAAAAATATTAAAGAAGGGAAAAAAAAGGGATAGATGGAAGAAACTAAACATCAAGAAAAATAAACACTGAAAAAAAAGAAAAAAAAAGAAAAAAAAGAAAGAAATAAAAACAACTCAATATTAAAAAAAAATATTAAGGAAAAGAAAAAAGAAAAAAAGAAAAAAAGAAAAAAGTAACAAACACCACCACCACCACCACCACCTACCCTAAGCAGAGCGACCTTGGATGGGTTACGCAGGATGTGGGCCATTTTCGCCTCGGGTTTCTCAGACTGTGGGGCGGGGCGTGGGGGCGGGGCGATGGGGGGCGGCATCATGGGGGCAGGTGGTATTACTTCGTCGGACTCGTGGACAATCCTGCCTCCTCGTTTGCTTGTCTTCTCCACCTCCAGCGCCCTCACAATGCCCTGCTCACTCTTGCCCAAGCCCTGACCCTCCTGTGTGGCAGAGAATGTGGTGAGTGTGGGACAGAGGCAGGAGCAGACAGAAGGAGACAAAAATAAGAGAACAGAGGGAAACAGGAGAGACATAAAGAGGAATAAAGGAAATAAAAGATAGAAGATAGAGAAAGAGAGGGAGACAGATAGAAACAGGAGTGATAGAAGGAGAGACAGAGAAATAGAAGGATATAGAAGGAGAGATAGAAAGAGGAGGAGAGAAGGGAAGAGAAGTGAAAGATGAGATAGAAGGAGAGAGAACGATGTAGAGGAGATAGAAGAAGACTGAGGAAAAGGAGGAGAGATGGAAATAGAAGGAGAGAGAAAAAGAGAACAGAAGGAAACAAGAGAGATAAAAAAAAGAGGAGAAAAGGAAAGAGAAGTGATAGAAGAAGAGAGAGAAAGAGAGGGAGACAGATACAAACAGAAGTGATGGAAGGAGAGACAGAGAAACAGAAGGAGAGATAGAAAGAGGAGGACAGACAGGAACAGAAGTGAAAGATGAGATAGAGGGAGACAGAGAAAGAGAAGGACAAAGAACAGAAGAGATACAACAACACAGACAAAGAGGAGGAGAGAAGGAAACAAGAAATAGGAGAGATAGAAAGAGGAGACACAAGGAAGCAGAGAAGTGATAGAGGAGATAGAAGAAGAAGAGAACAGAAGGAAAAACAGAAGTGAAAGATGAGATAGAAGGAGAGAGAAGGATACAGAAGAGATAGAAGAAGACAGAGGAAGAGGAGGAGAGAAAAGGAAATAGTGAGATAGAAAGAGGATGAGAGAAGGAAACAGGAGAGATAAAAAGAGAAAAGGAAACATGTGATAGAAGACAGAGAAAGAGAGGGAGACAGATAGAAACAGATGTGATGGAAGGAGAGACAGAGAAACAGAAGAAAGCAGAAGGAGAAAGAGGAGAAACAAAGAAACAGAAGAGTGATAGAGGAGATAGAAAGGAAAGGACATGAGAAAGAGACAGAAGTGATGGAAGAAGAGCGAGAAAGAGATACAAGGATAAAAAGCAATAGAAGAGACAAAAAGAGAGAAGTGATGGAAGAAGATATAGAACAGAGAAGGAGACAGAAAAGTGATTGAAGAAAGGATAGAAAGAGAACCCAGAAGGAAACAGAAGAGTGACAGAAGAGTGAGCTGCTACAACCAATTTGGGATGTAATTAACAACTCTTTTAAGGGAAGGAAGGTACCAAAGGAATGGAAAACAGAAAGACATATAAATGCATTATTTGCTTCAACATACAAGACACTAATGAACATCAGGGTAGCATTCAATTACAAGGATAAAAGTATGATGAAAAAGATATTAACCACTATGATAAGACCTAGACTAGAATATGCAGCAGTGGTGTGGTCGCCATATAAGCAGAAAGATATCAAGAAACTAGAAAGGATACAAAGGGCTGCTACAAAGATGGTCCCTGAAATAAAAGATCTTCCCTATGAAGAAAGACTGAAGGAGATGGAGCTACCAACTTTGAAGGATAGACGGGAAAGAGGAGACCTAATAACGATGTATAAGTTAGTAAACCGTATGGAGATGATAGATAGACAAGACCTGGTAACACTGATGGAGCAGGGAGACAGACAAACAAGAGGACATTCCAAGAAAATCATGAAAAGTCAGTGTCATAGAAATATCAAGAGGTTCAGTTTTCCACACAGGACAGTAGACATCTGGAATGGATTAAGTGAAGAGATTGTAACAGCAGAAAGTGTGTGCAAATTGAAGGAAAAGTTAGACAAATGTAGATATGGAGACAGGTCACTATGAACCCCGATCGAACCCTGTAACATACAACTAGGTAAATACACATACCTTGAAGCCATACTTTGCCATGATCTTAGCAGCCACAGTGCTGCCCCCCATACCACTGAAGTTTGCCCCCTTGGCCCCTCCTGGCACTGCCCCCTCCTCCGCCCCCAGGGAAGGCGGGGGGGCGATGGCTGCTCCCGCCCCTGAACACAAGAAATGATTGTTAATGGATGGAAGACTTTTTATTTATTTTTTATCTTATCTATTTATTCATTTTTATCTCATCTATTTATTTTATTCATTTTTGTGGTAAGATTTTTCTCATTTTTTATTCTTTTATTGTTTATCTTTTCCCCTTCTTTTCCTCTCTCTTAATCTGTTTTGTTTCTTCCTTTTTTATTTGTCTTCCTCCTCCTCCTCCTCCTCCTCCTTCTTCTCTTCTCTATGTATTTCTTATCCTCCTCCTCCTTCTCTTCGCTATGTATTTGCTATCCTCCTCCTCCTCCTTCCCATCCCTGCTCCTCATTTCTGTTTTTTCCTTCTTATTTGTCTTCCTCCTCCTCCTCCTCTTCTCTATAAGCCATCCTCCTCGTCTTCTTTCCTTGTTCTCTTCCTCCTTTCTCTCATCTTTTTCTTCCTCCTCATTATTATTCTGCTTTTCCTTCTTATTTGTCTTCCTCCTCCTCCTCTTCTCTATTTACCAACTTCCTTCTTCCTTGCCCTCTTCCTTCTCCTCCTCATTCCTTGCCCTTCCTCTTTTCTCGCCTCTTTCTTCCTCCTCATTTTTCAGTTTTTCCTTATTTGTCTTCCTCCTCTTCCTCCTCCTCTTCCCTTTTTATCAACTTCCTTCTCCTTCCTTGCCCTCTTCTTTCTCCTCCTCATTCCTTGCCCCTCTTCCTCCTTTCTCTTTTTTTCCTCCTCACCCTCTCCTTCCTTCTCTTCCTTATTTCTTCTCCATCTTATTAGCCCTCCTCCTCCTCCTCCTCCTCCTCCTCTTCTCTATTTGTCATCCACCTTCTCTTCCTTCTTTCTATCTTCTTTTCCCTCTTCCTCCTTACCTCTCCTTGGTCGCTCCTCCTCCTCTTCCTCCTCCTCTGGTTCTCTCAATCGGGCAAATCCTGATGACTCCTCCACATTCCTGCTAAATAAAGACACCACATAAGGTTAGGTTGGGTTGGGTTGGGTTAGGTAAGATAAGGTAAGGTAAGGCAAGGCAAGGCAAGGCAAGGCAAGGCAAGGCAAGGCAAGGTAAATTAAGGTAAGGTTAGGTTAGGTTAGAAAAAAAAATAAATGAAAAATAAACAAAACAAAAAAAAAAGCTTATATACACACACACATACAGACACATTAACATTAACTCTTACCTGTCTCTTCTCTTCTTATCCCTCTCTTCTCTCTCCTTCAATCTGGTCTCTTCCTCCTCTCTGTCTCTCCTCTCCCTCATGTCTGTGGGAGAAGAGGTTTTTAGTCACTTATATTATTTACTGAGGTTCTGAAATCTTCCTCTGAGATTCTGGCGTGTGTTGCTTAAAAATATCACATGTATAGGATGAAACGATATTTGTCAGAGAGAGAGAGAGAGAGAGAGAGAGAGAGAGAGAGAGAGAGAGAGAGAGAGAGAGAGAGAGAGAGAGAGAGAGAGAGAGAGAGAGAGAGAGAGAGAGAGAGAGAGAGACCCACCTTTGACCACCTTCTCATAGTCGTTGGGCCACAATGGGTCGTACTCATTGATGAACCTCCACTCTGGGTCGCTGGAGGCCACGTAGGGCGACCCACCTCCCCCGCTGCCGCTGCGAGCAAATTCCTGCATTCAAAGGGCAAGTTAGGTGCTGCAGTGGAATGATCCTGTGTGTGTGTACGTGTGTGTGTGTGAGGACGGACAAGTGGTGCCTCTTCTCTATGGGAGTTTCCAAGTTTTCTTTTCATCTAACCGACAGTCTTCAGTCTCTTTCTTATCACTGCAATCTTGTATCTCCTGCCGTCTTCTAGCGTTATTTTCACGCAAACTGCTCCTCTGATCGCCTCTTCCTCCTCCTGCTGCCACACTACACAAGGATTTCTTTTATTTTCTCCATCTTTCTAAAGCAAGAGTTAACCAGTACTCTCAATTATTCATCCCTTTCTCTGGTAAACTCTGGAACTCCCTGTCTGCTTCTGTATTTCCACCTTCCTATGACTTCAACTCTTACAGGGAGCTTTTGACACTTATCATCTGTCTTCAATTAGCCCTTCTGACTGTATAGGGACTGGCATTTCAGTGGGATTTTTCTTATACCTGTTTTTGTTATTTTGGGCTGGTACCTCTTCTATATAACAAAGTGTGAATACAGCAACACACTGGACAAACTTTCCCACTGCTAGCCGGGGAATCAATCTCCTAACCTCCACCACTCACTATTTGTTTCACTAACAGCTCTGCACTAAAGCCTCTCAAGACACTGCATCAACTCTACCAATGCCAATACTTTCCATTCATCAACCTTCTTCCTTTCAGCCATGTCCACACCACTTTGGGGAGATTAAACTTAATCACACACAGAGATCTAATTCACATGCGCTAAACTGCAGAAGACAAACTCTCATGTGATCCCTGCCCGGTCACTGGTGCTTGGAAGATCACCATGTGGCAGGGTCAGGAGCTACAGTATCTAGGACATGCTCACAGTAACACAGAGGGCCATCACTATCTCCTGGCGGGGGTGTGGTGGGCGCGACGCAGTATGGGGTGCAACAGACACACACACGGCAGGAGGGCAATCCCGGGATGTGTGTGTGCGTGTCTTTCACTCAACACACACAGTAACAGCAAGACACACACATGTATCACAGGAATTACAGGTAAGAAAAGAACGGTTCACTGCTACTCACCGCCTCAGACTGCATCCCGTCAAAGTCATCATGGTGAGTCCACCCCCGGGGCTGGGGGACGGCAGGCGATATTATTACAGGGGCCACAGGGCAGTTACGGTAGATTCAGGGCTCTACACACACACCATCACTGCCACACACTCACAACAGACACACTGCGCCACACGTCAACACACAGGAGTGGATGCCACTTCTGTGCTCCCAGGGACGGACAGTCGGCAACACTGCTAGCTGCAACTCATTCTGTGCGCAGTCAGAGCTCAAGTGATGCACAGTGACTTGTATCTCAGTGCTTGTCATGGCCTCTGGCAACACTGCCTCACAGTAACAACAAACAACATGTACTCAGCAGCACAGTGCTACTAGTGCTGGTGCTGGTCCTGTGTCAACACTGCACTGCACATCTGCTATGTCCCAGTGGCGGCAGTGCTGAGTGATTGCAGTGACAGTCTCAGTCAGTCAGTCAGTCAGTGAGTCAGTCAGTCAGTCAGTCAGTCAGTGAGGGCAGTGGACGGTGGATGTGGGGTGAGCAGTGCAAGGCTCAACACAGACACACAATTGTGGACTTGCATACAGCTACACACACAGTGCAAGTACAGATCATCAAAAGACCATTAAAAATACATGAACAAATAAATATCATCTCTGGAAAAATGTGTTAAAAATTAAACATTATTTGATGAGCAGCCAATAAGAGAAGGACAACAACGGCTACATGCAGCTTGGGAGGAGGGGAGGGAGGGAAGGGGTAGGGGAGGGAGGTGAGGGGGAGGGGGTCAGGACACAACAAAGAAAAGCCTCTCAGGACATTCACCATGCAGGGAAATTAAAATGTTCAAATATGAGGAATGCATGAAGAACGGATGCTAGCACTCCCCACCATGGTGACCTGTGAAGCACTGCCTGGTGTGACAGGCAGACCACTCTATTCTGCCGGGAGCATCATGGCACAGCACAGCACACACACACACACACACACACACACACACACACACACACACACACACACAGTGATGTCAAGATTTACACCAAACACAGTCAAGTGACGTTAGAATTTGTGATGGTTTAGAGCAGCCTACAACACAACTCAACACAACACACACATCAACATACAAGTTTTCATCTCCCATCCCTGTCACCCTCCAATCTTTCCCTCCCCGGCAAACCCACTGCCAGGCCATCCCGCTCCACACACACCTCCACGTGCCGCCGTGAGACTGGTGATGCTCCTCGGCTCACAGTCTTACCAACAAACTACTCTTGCAGCTTCTCTTAAAATCATTCCTTGCTGTTTCTTTGGGCGGAACTTCTTTATCAGTACGAATATAATCACCTTTCTTTTAACTCTTCAGCTTCTGTATTTCCATCTTCCTATGATCTGAACTCATTTAAGAGGGAAGTTTCAAGACATTTATCCCATATGGCTAACTCTCTCGGACCTACTCAGGGACTAGCATCTAAGTGGGCATTTTTGTGTAATTGTTCTTGGCCAGATTTCTCCTCTTACATAAACAAAAAGATACTAAGAAGACTAGTACCATTTCCATTTGAGACAGTTAAGATCACACTGCCATTAGATGATTTCCTGAAGGTTTTTCCACACACCCACAAACTCTTCAAAGGCAGCATCATCTGAACCATCTCGCCATTCCAAGTGACGCTAGACAGACACGAGCTTAGCCTCTTCCTACTTCACTGCACTTCTACACTGTCTACCTCTCTAATGCAAGACTACACCAGCATTCTCAATCTTTCATCCTCTGCTATGGTGAACTCTGGAACTCCCTGCCTGCTGCTGTATCTCAAGAGGGAGGTTTCAAGATGCTTATCCTCCAATTCTGAGTGATCTATCTGACCTTTCTTGTGGGACAGGTAGCTTAGTGGTTATTCCTTACCTTTTCACTCTGTTGCTCTGGGCCTCTCTTACATACATAAAATACATAAGTGGTGATTTCTTTTCTATTTTTTCACACTTGTTCTTAGCCAGTGCATCTCCTTCTAACAATAAAAATATAAGTGAATGTTTTTGTTTTGTTTTTTATCATTTTTTTCACACTGTTGATCTCTCCTGCTACCCTTCTAACAAATAATAAATGGTCATTTCCTTCACTTTTTTCAATATGGTCCATCTAATAAAAAAATATAAAGGAATGTTTCTTTTTTTCATTTTCTTCACTCTGTTGCTTTCACTCGTTGGCCTTCTAACAAAAGAATAAGTGGTCATTTCCTTCACTTATTTCAATGTTGCCCTTCTAACAAAAAAAATATATATGGATGTTTCTTTTTTCCATTTTTCTTCACTCTGTTGCTTTCACCATTGCCCCCTTCTACCAAAAAAGTATATGTGGATGTTTGTTTTTCCTTTTTTCCCACTCTGTTGCTTTTACTCATTGCCATTCTAACATAAAAAACAAGTAGTCATTTCCTTCACTTTCTCACTCTGATGCTCCCACTCGATGCCCCTCTAACATAAAACATTGATCATATCTTTCAATCTTTAACTCTCTTCTTCTCAGCTCTTACAAAAAAAAACAAGTCAAATCAAATACTGGAATCGTCAAACCCTACCTGTTACTGCCCTGTTACTGCCTATTTGTCATGTTAACCCCTTCAGTGCTATGATATGTTTTCCTGTGCTTTCTTATTCATTCTGCTTACTATTCTGATTCTATACAGCTTTTGAAACTTATGTGGGGGATTAAAATAGTGAAGGCTCTCCCCATTAATCTTCTCACCTCCATAAACCCTTCCTAATGTAAATAAAATCATCTTATCATATCCAAACTCATAATGAAAAAGTGTCCTAGAACTGAAGGGGTTAAAAAGAACAAACACTATAACATTATTCTTCTAATCCAGGCAGAATCCCAGACCAACAACAGTAATGGACAAAAACAACTACAACAACAACAAAAAACAAGTAAAACAACAGCTTCTCACCCTTCGTAATGTAAATAAAATAGCCTAATCATACCTGAAACTCCTGATAATAGTGTCCCAGTACTGAAGGGGTTAACTCTTTCACTACTGGGATCCATTTTTTACCTTGAGTTTTGGGTGTGATTAGATTATTTTATTGACATTAGGAAGGGTCTATGCAGATTAGAAGATTAATAGCCAGAGTCTTCACTATTTTAATCCCGACACAAGTTTCTGAAGCTGTATAAAATCACCAAATAGCAAGCAGAATGAATATGGAAACACATCATGGTACTGAAGGGGTTAATCTTCTCACCTCCACAAACCCTTCCTAATGTGAATGAAACAGTCTCATCATACCCAAACTCATAATGAAAATGTGTCTTAGTACTGGAGGGGTTAAGGGGGATACTGAACCAGGCAAGTGAACCAGGCAAGAAACCAGAATGAATATAAAAACCAGACAAGTAACCAGAATGAATATAAAAACACATCACAGCACTGGAGGGGTGATGAGGATACTGAACCAGGCAAGTGAACCCAGCCAGGTCCTCTCCATCAGGGCAACACAAGCCAGGGCCACTATGACTCCAGCAGGATACACAGTGAGCCTCACCTTCTGGCCCTGGAAAAGAGAGACTGAGAGGCGGCATCTTCCTCCTCTCGCCGCGACTTGAGGTCAATCACCGGTGGCAGCTTGGCAGTAGACACCCGCCTTGTCTGGTCTCTCTTGGGCTGCAACACGTCATAACACAGGTGAGGGTCAGAAGTGGGTGGTGGTGGTGGTGGTAGAAGTAGAAGTAGTAGTTACTCTAATATTTCACTTTTAATTTCCTGTTTTGCTTATAGAAATAGAAATAACTACAGTATGTACTAGAGAGAGAGAGAGAGAGAGAGAGAGAGAGAGAGAGAGAGAGAGAGAGAGAGAGAGAGAGAGAGAGAGAGAGAGAGACTCACAGCTGTAATAGTAGCCTTCTTGAACGCCAGCTGGTTGTGCATAAGTTTGATCCCCGACGCCCACCCTGAGGCCCCCGATGCCTTGTCTGTGTCTATGTCATCGTACAGCGACATGGTGGCACCTCACACACTCTGCAGGGAAATACCTTGTTAATACTACTACTACTACAACTGCTACTCCTGCTTCTACTACTACTACCCTTACTTCTACTACTCCTACTCTTGCTTCTATTACTACTATTACTACAACACTGTCCTAATGAAGTCGTCCCTCCAGCTCTCCTCATTTCCCAGCTCCCCCTTTGCAGCTCTTTCACTCAGCTGATATGACATGGGAATGAAAGTATGATAACCAACACTAACATAACCCAAACTTTAACCTAACCTAACCCAACCTAACAGACAGTGCCACTACTATAACCCTCCCATCATCCTAACCACTATGACCATAAACCCCTTCAATACCATAACACATTTTCTTATTCATTCTGCTTACTATCTGGTGATTTTATACAGATTCAGAAACTTATATGGGGATTGAAATAGTGAAGATTATGGTCATTAAGCTTCTGACCTCCATAACCCCTTCCTATTGTCAATAAAATCATCTAATCATACACAAAACTCATGGTAAGAAAGTGTCCCAGTACTGAAGGAGTTAACAGTAAGGGGAGGGAAGCCACAAGGGAGCAAGACGGTTCGCAGCAAATGACACTTCGCCTCACATACTGTCAGAAGCGGGAATGACAGTTCGCAGCAAATGTTTGGGACAGTTCGCAGTACATTTCTCCAACTTTTTAGATTCACCGTCTTCACCACTCGGCCTGCCTGCTTCACCGTCTTCACCACTCGACCTGTCTGCTTCACCGCCTTCACCACCCGTGCCTACATCACTTGTTTCTTCTCTGTATGATTCCTCTGATGACGATTTGCCCAACCTAAACCAAAGAGAGGTCCTCCATGAGTCTATCCTCTCTGATACAGCCCCAGTTGCAGCTGTGTCTCAGGAAGTTCCTGTAACCTACGCCAAGGGCAAGAGCAAGCGAGGGGCTTGCCAACTTATTTCATCAGACGGATATTCTTACAATGAAATGCGAACCAACAAAAATGGTGATGTCAAGTGGCAGTGTGTGGTGCGAAATAAACATATCAAATGCCACGCTCAGGTAACAGAATCAAAAGATTGTTTCACATTTGGAGTGCAGCCCCATCTTCATGCTACTAATCCATCTGCTCTTCTTAAAAACATGGTTGTAAGTAAAGGAAAAGAATCTTCTACAAGGAACCCATACAGCTCCGGAGTACAAATTGCTAAGGATTTGTTAAGAGAAAACCAAGTTCCCCAACTGCCAGCAACAGCAAGCTTGGCAAGATGTTTTAATAGATTCAGAGAGAAAACAAGACCCAAACACCCAACCACATTAGAAGATTTTAATATTGACACTGAGCATATTTCAAAGATTTTTGAAACATGGCAGGTGCAGCAGGATTCCAGAATACATTTAATGTGGGCCTCAGATCGTCAGAGAGAACTTTTAAAGACTGCCAAAACCTGGTATCTAGATGGTACCTTTAAGCTGGTAAAACAACCATTTGTGCAATTATATTCAATACATGCTTTTATTACAAACGGGACTCTCACCAGGCAAGTTCCACTTCTATTTATTTTAATGAGTGGTCGGAGATATGAAGATTATCAGTGTATATTTAAGACCATAAAATCCTTTTTTTTTTTTTTTTACAGCTGTCAGTGAAAGAATTCGTAATGGATTTTGAGGCAGCTGCATGGAAGGCAGTACGTCAAGAATTTCCAAACGTCAGAATGCGAGGCTGTACTGGTCGCAAGCAGTGTGGTGGAAAGTGCAGCAACTTGGCCTACAAGTTTCATATCAGAAAGACCCACCCACCCACACGTACATAAGAAAGCTGTTTGCCCTCCCCATGTTACCAGCTGAGCATATTATACCCGTGTTTAATTATCTGAAAGATAGTGCAGTTACCAATCCCTTGGCAGACTTAATAGAATACATTTCCTCACAGTGGATTTTGAGTACCACTTTCCCCACAAACTTGGTCAGCATTCTTCCACACAACTAGAACGAATAATGACTGTGAGAGCCGGCACAGTACTTTAAATAGAAGAGCAGGTAAATCTAAGCTACAACTCTATCTGCTAGCAGAACTACTGGCTGAGGAAGCAGCAACAGTCAGTGTGGAGGCACAATACATAAAGTGAAGGGACACTGTCAAGGTACCAAAGAAAAAAATATAAACGCATGCATGGTAGATTATTTGATGCGTGGGAAGAATACATGAGAACCTCGACAAGGGACATAGAATTGGCAAAGATGCTTTTGCGCAAATGTGCGGGAATATACTGCCCATTCTAATGTGTGGACGGCATGAATACATGTATTTTATTCATTCTTTTCTTAAATGTAGCCTATTAATTGACTAATAAAGTTATTTCAATTCACCATCCACATAATGTTGTATTCATGTTGTATTTATTCATGTTTTAAAATGTACGGACTAGCTATATACAGCAATAAGATATGTTAATAGCCATGCTATTTTATTTTCCATGAACATAATAATATAGACATGTATCCACCAGTAAAATACGGTATGGTTTAATAGTACGTAGTCTAGGACGGATCAATCAATCAATCAATCAATCAAATAAAAACAAGCGTCGTGGTCTGCTCACATAAACCTCCAGTGGCGACGGACCGGTCCGAGCTGACACTGGTCCGAGTTGGTGGTGAACTCGTTGGACCACCACAGTCAACAGGAACACCCTTTCAGTTTTATCAATGAAGTAAATAACCCAGCGGCACTTCACGCTACCTCAGTCCAGCACACCCATGCCTGCAACACCCCCCTTACCTCCACCACAGCACACCAGCACACCAGCACTGCACACCTGTCTCCTGCAGCCCCCTAACTCCTCCACATGTAGGGAGTGGCGTCCGTGTCAAGGGCCTGGTTGCTGCAGTAATCCACACAGAAATACTGAGCCGCGAGACTCCTACCGTCACTTCTCACTCACAGACCACAGTGCAGTGTTGACGTGAGGGCTCCACTATGTAAAGAGCTATCTAGTACTTTTTTTTTTTTTTTTTTTTTTTTACATTGTAAGAGGAGTTTAAAGTAAGGACTACAAAAGGACATTGAAATCTTCTACTGAATATTTTTGTCTCTACAGAGTAAAGAGTGTAGCCAGAGAAATTATTCAAATTCGATTATTCAATTTTGTTTTAATTCGTATGTTTAAAAAGGGGTTCAGGCCTGGGGGAACAAAAGAAAATCTTAAATAGGATCCAATAAAGGTGCCAGTCTCTAAAGTGTAATTAGATCAGGTATTAAACATTTTAAAAAGCGTCAAATTCAAATGAAGTTACCGAATGGAAGACTGAGAACACTGATTAATTGACACAAGTGTGTTAGTGTTGCTCGATGATTCATATACTTTCACAAGACAGTCATGATCTAGCTGCAGTCATCTGTATAATGTAACTAAATAACGCCTACACTCTTGCAACTTTTTCTGCAAACGCCACACCAGCGATGGTAAACATTTACACCACAAGTCCCTCACAGAGAGGCTGTAGCATCATCTTTGGTCGCCCCGTCAAATCCTCAACAAGATCAGGACACACACGCAGGCCCAGTGATGGAGGACATAGAACACATCCTGCTGTAGTGTCCAAACTTCCACTCCACCAACAGGCACACTCCGATCACTCCCAGGCCCTGAGTGAGTGTCACCACCTCACACCCATCCATCCTCACACCACCACTGCCTCGCCGGGGACACACCCACAAGTCTCCGCCGCGGCTCCTTACAGCGAAAAGACCAAGCCATCAGTATTGCCCACACCAGGAGCTGCACGCCCTCCGCGGCCCTGCGCCACCAGCTGAGTAGGAAGAGCAGCAGGAGCGTGAGTCACACATGTACTGAGAGTGTCAGAGTGAGAGGCTGGGGACGAAGAAGGCAGCCCATACATTGCTACATCTATATCGGTGCGGTGTGCAGGGGAAGTATTCTCCTATCTGCATCTCAAGATTCATCACGGGCGGCCCTCATCCCGCCGACCACGGCTGTGCTGACCCACCACCTGCAGGATTAAAGAGAGCAGGAGGTGCCCCTGGTGTGGTGAGGGGTGGGGGGAAGGAAGCACCTCCTCCTCTGCTGGGGGTGGGTAGGGGAAGTATTTTCTTAGCCGTGTACCTCAAGTCTTTTCGCTGGCGGCCTTCATCCAGCCCCCCTCCGGTGCCTCCGTCAGCATGGCCGCCGTGCCTCCTGCTCCGGGGGAGACACAGGGCACCCTGGATCCCCGCAGGAAGACTCTGGCGGCTGCTGTGGCAGGCATCCTGCAGGAGGCGGGGTTCCTGGCATTTGAGAAGGCAGCCCTGGGCACCCTGACGGAGATGCTGCAGAGCTGTGAGTGTCGCGCTGCTCAGGTCACACTCACTGTCATGCATTGCTGTTGTAGTGATACAGGGGAGGGTACTGCCAGGCTGGGCACAACTGCCTAACATCTATAACAGTATTACACCCATTAACACCAGCTTTCTTTCATCTATGTATGTTATGTACTAGTTTATATATTTATTTATTTTTAGTTATGTGTTGATTTGTTTCGTTTATTTATTTATTTTATTTATTTTTCATTTTTTTTTTTTTTTTTTTTTTTTTTTTCATTCTCACTCAGACATACCCACAATTTCTCCTACACCATTACATTCTGTACCACTTCTGTGTAATGCACTCACACACTCCCAAGCACCCTACCACCACAATGTACTTGTAATGAACTAACTTTATACCACTTGACTCGTGTGACAAGCAATGAATGGTGTGTGGTATACATTCATCTGTTACTACATTGTGATATTCATTATGTTTTTTTTTTTTTTTTTTTTTTTTTTCCATGGCCAGTTTCCCTCACATAGAAAAAAAAAGAAAAAAAACATGATCTTATTTTTCACTCCTTTCACCACATCATACCACATATTCTCACCTCTCACCACACCAGGTTATTTTTTATCATTATTCTCTCACCACATATCACATCACTCATTATTCTTATTGTACCAGATCATATCACTCATTATCATCATCCTCTCACCACACACTATACATCAGATCACCCATTATTTTCACCACACATTCCATCACTCATTTATCCTCATCCTCTCACCACATCTCACAATTTATCATCTACACCTTCCTACCACACACCACCACTCATTACTCTCACCTTCTACTACATCACATCACTCATTATTTCCACCACACACCACCTCACATCACATTATTCTCACCACACATTCATTTTTCTCACCCTCTTACCTTATACCACAATTTATTATCCTCTCTCTTTCACCACACACCACACCACGTCACATCACATTATTCTCACCACACACCATACATCACTCATTTTTCTCACCCTCTCAACACATGCCTTAATTCATCATCCTCACTCTCTCACCACACATCACATCACATCACCCATTATCCTCATCTCTCATCACATCACTAATCAATTTTTGCACCCCTCTCACCCCATCACCTGGCCCACAGTGCTGCGGGAGATAGGCCGCAGCACTCGGGCATACTCGGAGTTGGCCTATCGTACGGAGCCAGTGGGTGCTGATGTGGTGATGGCGCTGGTGGACATGGGCATCACTCTAGAGGGCCTGCAGGTGTGTGTGTGTGTGTGTGTTTATTAGTGTTATTTTGGTTTGTCTTTCTATTATCTTCTATTTATTTTCTAGATGTTTATTTGATGTTGTGTTTCTATCGTCTCTTGTGCTTTTATTTAGTTTTATTGTATTTTTTTCTTTTTATTGTGTGGTTGTGCTCCTTGTGTTTAATCTGTTCATGTATTTTTTATCTTTTATCTTGTTTTTTCCTTAATATATCAAGTGGGATTATGTGCTGTACAGTATACACTACCATCATACACTTCCAGATGTTTTTGAACCAAATTAATGTTGATACTGTCTTAAGTTGGTATTGTTTTGTGGGCATTAAAATCTGTGTGTGTGTGTGTGTTTGTCAGAGGTTAGATAAATATAGTTATGATGTTTCTCACTGTTCAGAATAATGGTTGTGTTTTATAAGTCATAGAGATAGTGATATGCAAACTTGGGGAAAGGATAGTGACTTATGCATTTTGAATGAATAGATAAGTATAGGAAAGTAAGGGATGGTGTATGTAAATGACTTCTCTGTCTCCACCTATCTTTCATTTATAAATTTACCTAGTCTTCTTTTCAGTGCTTCCTAACAAATGGGATATCGTTTCCCTCAACGATTCATCCTCGTCTATATATCTTTTTAACAATCTCTAAATATTTTTACTCCCATGTTTCATCTTTATCTATAAATCTACCACATCTTCCTAACACTGCCTAATAACACACCTCTAACACCACTTTTAATCCTCAACTATAAATCTACCTAATATTCTTTTTAACACTCCTTAAATATTTCTATGCCTGATTTTTCATCTTCATCTATAAATTTACCACATCTTCCTAACACTCACTAATAACACAGATATCTCTTAACACCACTTTAATTCCTCATCTATTAATCTACATAATATTCCTCCTAACACTCCCTGATAACATCACTTAACCCTTTCAGTACTGGGATGCATTTTTAACATGAGTTTTTGGTATGATTAGATGATTTTATTTTTATCAGGAAGGGTCTATGGAAGTCAGAAGATTAATGGCCAGAGTTTTCACTATTTTAATCGCCACATAAGTTTCTGAAGTTGTATAAAATCACCTAATAGTAAGCAAAATAGATATGAAAACTGGAGGGGTTGACATTCATCTATAAATTTTCCTTAACTTTGTAACTCTCCCTGATAATACAGACTCATCACAGAACAGGACAGAGAAAGGGACAGAACATTGATGCATTTCTCCCACACAGATGTTCCGTTCGCGGCCCAACAGAGTGGTGATCACGGCGCCCTCACAGCAGGTGGACCTCAAGCAACACAATGTCCTGCAGGTCGGGGATAAGAAGTCACACCCGGCACACATCCCTGACCACCTGCCACCCTTCCCTGACACGCACACCTACTGGTATGGCCCCTTCCTGTGTTATGCTCTCTCTCTCTCTCTCTCTCTCTCTCTCTCTCTCTCTCTCTCTCTCTCTCTCTCTCTCTCTCTCTCTCTCTCTCTCTCTCTCTCTCTCTCTCTCTCTCTCTCTCTCTCTCTCTCTCTCTCTCTCTCTCTCTCTCTCTCTCCATTGTAGTAACTGATGAGGGAACAAGTGGACAAATATTTACAGTGTTCACTCAGCTATCAGTTTGTGTGAAAGAATTTATTAACCTCTTCAGGGACATATTTTTACCATGAGATTTGTATACAATTAGACTATTTGTATAGTTTTATGGAGGTCAGAATATTAATGGCCAGAGTCTTCACTATTTCAATCCTTACAAGTTTCTGAAGCTGTATAAAATGATCAAATAGTAAGCAGAAGGAATATGAAAATGCCTCATGGTACTGAAAGGAATTAGATGGACAGGTTTAAGTGCAGGTTTATTTCCATCTGAGTGTGAATAAGATTGTCTAGAATTTGATGCATTGATAGAATATAAGGATAAGTAAGGACAAAGAAATAGATCACTAGTTTGTTAAGCCCACTTTTTTTTTTTTTTTTTTTTGTAAGAAGGGAAAATCTGGCCAAGGGTAACAAAAGTGATTAAACAAAAAAGCCCCACTCAGATGCCAGCCCCCGAGCAGGTCCGTCTGAGAGAGTTAGCCAAAAGAATGGGATAAATGTCTTGAAACATCTCTAGCTCTGAACCCCTTCAGTACCATGGCACATTTTCATATTCATCCCTATTTACTGTTTGACAATTTTACAGTGCATCAGAAACTTGTATAAGGATTAGAATAGTGAAGACTCAGGCCATTAATCCTCTGACTTCCATAGACCCTTCCTAATGTTAATAAAATCATCTGCTTCAGTATTTCTGTCTTCCTACGACTTGACTTCTTTTAAGAGGGAGGTATCAAGACATTTCTTTCCTAATTTTTGCTAACTCTGTACTTATTTTTATTTTCTTTATTTTTTTTCCGCTTGGCTGGCCTCTCTTGCATAAAAAAAAAAACACACACACACCAAAAACTCAAGGTAAAAATGTGTCCCAGTACTGAAGAGGTTAAATGCATTCAGGTCATAGGAAGATGGAGATACAGAAGCAGGTAGGCTGAGTGATGTAAGTGATGGTGGTTGATGGTTGTTGTGTTGTTGCAGCTTCTCCCACACGTACAAGCAGCCGGTGACAGAGTACGAGGCGATCCGAGAGAAGGCCGCAGCACAGAAGAGGGACATAGAGAGAGCGCTGACCAAGTTTGCCACCAAGACCAGAGACACACAGAATCTTTTCCTCACTGATGACAAGGAGTATTTATGTAAGTTGCTCTTCTTCACTAGCTTTCTCTCTCTCTCTCTCTCTCTCTCTCTCTCTCTCTCTCTCTCTCTCTCTCTCTCTCTCTCTCTCTCTCTCTCTCTCTTTTCCTCTTTTTTTTTTTTATATAAGGGGAAATCTGGTTATGAACAACAAAAATCATGAAACTAAAAGGCCTACTTAGATGCCAGTCCCCGAGCAGGTCTGAGAGAGTTAACCAAAAGAATGGGATAAATGTCTTGAAACCTCCCTCTTCAATGAGTTCAGGTCATAGCAAGATGGAAATACAGAAGCAGGTAGGGAGTTCCGTACCCCATTATGCCACACTTCTGTTATTACCTACCCTTTCTTTAATCCACCTCCTTCACCATTCTTCTCTCTGTGGACCCCATCACCCCATCACCTCTAATAATACCACATCTTTCTTTAATCCACCTCCTTCACTCTTCTTTCCCTCTGAATCCCATCACCCCATACTTCTGTTAATACCATCCCTTTCTATCCACCTCCTTCACCATTCTTCTCTCTCTGGACCCAATCATGCCACCTCCTTCTTTATCTACCTCCATCACTCTTTCTCCCTCTGGACTCCATCATCCTACTCTTCTCTTTAATTCACCACCGTTCCACCTCCTTCACCAGCCTTCTCTCTCTGGACTTCATCATCCTACTCCTTTATTTAATCTTCCTCTTTCGCCATTCTTTCTCTCTGGACTCCATTGTACCACCTTCTTTTATCCACATTCACCATTTTTCTCCCTCTGGACTCTATCATCCTACTCCTCTCTTCTCCCTTTGTACTCCATCATGTCACCCTTTTCTCTCATCTATCTCCACCATTCATTCTCTCTGGACTCTATCATGCCACCCCTCCCCCCCCCTTTTTTTTTTTTTCCATCACCTCCACCTTTCTTTCTCTCTCTGGACTCCATTGTACCACCTCCTTGTTTTATCCACCACCTTCATTCTTCTCTCTCTGGACTTCATCATGTCACCTTTTCTATCCACCTCCTTCACCAGCCTTTTTTTTCCTTCACAGTGGTGGCAGTCGAGCCAAATCCCAAGGCATATCTGGATGCCCTGATGCCACGGGACCAGGTCTTTGAGGAGGAGGAGGAGCACCACACCAAGAAGAAGAGAAGGATAGTCACTGAAGAGAGTGACCCAGGACAGGTGAGTTGTTTTTGTTGTTTTTGTCCACCACTGTTGTTGGTCTGGGATTCTGCCTGGGTTAGAGGAATTGTGTAATAGTGTTTGGTCTTTTAATCCCTTTAGTACTGAGACACTTTTTCTATCTTGAGTTTTGTGTACAATTAGACAGTTTTATTTATATTAGGAAGGGTCTGTGGAGGTCAAGATCAATGGCCACAGTCTTCACTATTTCAATCTCCCCACATGAGTTTTTGAAGCTGTATAAAATCTTCAAGTAATAAGCAGAATGAATTTGAAAATGCATCATGGTACTGAAGAGGTTAATTCCTTCAATACTGAGATGCATTTTTACCATGAGTTTGAGTGTGGTTAGACTGTTTTATTTCCATTAGGAATGGTCTGTGGAGGTGAGAAGATTAATGGCCAGTCTTTTTTCCCCCAACATAAATTTCTGAAGCTGTATAAAATCACCACATAGTAAGCAGGATGAATGTAAAAATGTGTTGTGGTACTGAAGGTGTTAAGTAAAATTCTCAGGATCAGTAATCAGGATAGAACAAGAAATAATAACTTGAAAAAGCATTGGTAGTAGTGATTGTTGTAGCAGCATCACCAAGACAATTTTTTCTCTTCCTCGCAGGAGAAAGATAGGATGAATACAAGGAGAGAAAGCGAAGATAGAAATAATTGGGAATATTCTTGAAGTTATAGAAGTGATAGCAGTAGTAGTAGTAGTAGTTATT
>NC_059263.1:9463856-9471356 GCF_017591435.1 Portunus trituberculatus | reverse complement strand
GCACTGTACTCTTCATTTTTCCCCTCAGCTGTGTGGTATTATTGGTGTGCATGGCTCTGTAATTCAGGTTCACAAAGGTTTTTTTTTTTTTTCCCTCTTCAATGTAAGAAAAAATCTGGCCAAGGGTAACTAAACAAAATGGCCCACTTAGAAGCCAGTTCCCAAGCAGGCCCAAGAGAGTCAGCCAAAAGAATGAGATAAATGTCTTGAAACCTCCCTCTTAGATGAATTAAGTCGGTATCCTTCCTCTTGTAGACAACTGTACATTTTCCAGCAATCAGATGTAATAGTAGTGTCACCAAGAATACACTCTTTTATGATGACAATGAATGTCTTGTCCAGCTGCTGAAACGGAACAGTGAAGCACTCCTGAGTCTCCCAACACCACCAAACACACTCTCCTTCCAATAACTTATCCACAGTATATTTCCATACTTGCTCTTATCTATTTTAACATATTTTTCTTCTCCAGTTTGTCTGTCCCTCTTCTAATGCCACTCAGACAACACCTGTCTATAGAAGCTACCCAGTCATTAATCCCTTTGTCACTTATTTTCTGTTTGTGCAGCTTTCCTTATTTTCTGGTGATATGTTCATGTAGTGGGGCAAGGAATGGTTTTGTCCTTTTAGGTTTTGCCATTTAAAAGTTAATCCCTCACTGTTATTAGTATGAAAGGTATGAAATCTTTATAAGCATCTACAAGAAAGGGGATAAAAGGAAAGATTTTTTGCTATTTGTATCCAGTATTGTAAGGCAAGGAATGTTATTGTCTTTTTTGGCTGTGCAGTGCTTTTTTTTTCTATGTAAGAGAGAATACCAGCCAAGGGCCCATATGGTATAAAAAAAAAAAAAAAAAGGCAACAAAAATTGTGATTAAAAAAGGCCCACTGAGGTGCCAGTCCTCAAAGAAGTTGAATGTACTATATAGAAATGTTGTTAAAAGGGGACTGCAATGAGGGTATAGGATTTTTTTTTTTTTTTTTATTTATATATATTTTTTATTTATTTAATTGTTTATTTATTCATTTATTTTATTTTGTTTAAAAGGAAAATATGCATGAGAAATGTATATGTAGCTAGTGCATGTAGTTTTGTGTGAAGTAAGAGTTGTGTTTAGAGGGCAGGCTGTGACTGCCCCCTTGTGTTGTGAAACACAAAGGTTTCATTAAGGTCACAGCTGACCTTAATGATAAGTTCACAGCACCCCTCCACCAGTGCTATTACACCTTACTGGGAGTAATTATTGTTTTGACTTCTCCTCAATGTGTATTATTTGTTCTCTTGTCATGCCAGTGCCTTTGTTACATAAATAATGAAGAGAAATAAGAGAAGTAGCATAGCTTTGGTACAAGTACATATATACATTTGTGCAGTGGAGTACACCCATTACTTCCCCCACCCACTGTTATTAGTATGAAAGTTATGAAATTGTTATGAGCATACACAAGAAAGGGGATAGAAAAAATATTTTGCCATTTCTATCCAGCACAGTGTTTGGAGGTGGGTGTAGAAGTGAAAGAAGTGTCTCTGAGTGGTTAAGGAATAAGGAAAGTTGTGCTGAGTAGTGGTGGAGTGATCAGCCTTGGTTATGCTTTCTGTTTAGGTTTGTTTTTAAAGATATGGATTTAAACTGCTGATGTGCCATAAAGTAGGAAGTTATTGGGTATTTTCAATCCTTCTATGAAATTCTTAGCCTGTTTATTATTAATTCATAATGATATTGAAATAAAGACTAGCATTTTTATGAGAAGGTTGGGTCAAGGTAGCATAGGTTGGATTAGTTAAGTTAGGATAGGATAAGATAAGTTAGGATAAATTTGGTTAGAATGGGATAAGTTAAGTTATGATGGAATAGGATAATTAATTAAGTTAGATAATTGATTTAAGATTAATTTTGTTGATTAATAGCAATGGTGATTTGATCACTGTGTAGATCACTATTTGAAAAGCACATTGCCCAGAAATAGTTACAAAAAACTGGTATGTCAAGGTTATTTCAGTAATCTTATGTATTTACTCATTTATTTATTTATTGCATGTTATTCTTCACCCATTACTTTTACTATATAATACTATTGAAATCCAGTAAGGTGAGTGAGTGGGTAGATCAGTGAGTGGCTAGACAGTTACTCCCCAATGAGTGGTGGTGGTGGTGTACCCTGACTAGATGGCAAGCCTCAAACCTCCCACCCCTGTCACTCACCACATATACCACAAAGTTTCGCGTCTAAGATGGTAAGCGAGGAGAAGTAATCACACCATTGAAGATTGATTACCCTACCACAAGTGTTGAGGTGAGGAGCAGGAGAGTCAAGATGAGCTGCGTCCCCACTCTGGTACTAATAATGACATGTTGTGGCTGGCAGGGTCAGGTCACAGCTGGACAGGAAGTACTGGTTGCAATGTACTGTTTAGAGGTTTCTTCTTTAGGAACTGGCACCTCAGTTGGTGTTTTTATTTTATCTTTATTTATTTATTTTATTTATTTATTTACTTATTTATTTTTGTGAGGGAGGGATTGGGGTATGTTTGTTCCTGTTTTGTTTTTATCTTTCTTTTTTGTCTATTTATTTTAAGGGTTGTGTGAGTAATATTTCCATTATGATTAATATTTAGACCACAGAGGATTTAGTTAAGCTTCTAACTTGATGATATAACAAAAATGGCTTCTCCTCGATTTGTATTATTTGTTCTCTTGTCATGCCAGTGCCTTTGTTACATAAATAATGAAGAGAAATAAGAGAAGTAGCATAGCTTTGGTACACGTACATATATACATTTGTGCAGTGGAGTACACCCATTACTTCCCCCACCCACAGCTGTACCGTCATGGGGATCGCTCTCCCATCTCGCTGTACCCCAATGACCCCCACGGCAACGTCTCCGCTGTCTGGCCCATGGGTCTCGGCCAGCTCACCAAGGTAGGGAGAGAACCACTTGTTGTGTCAGGCTACTCATGTTCTTGTTTGTTCGCTTTTTAAGAATGGAAATCTAGCCAAGAGCAATAAAATGATTAAACAAAAAGACCTACTTAGATGCCAGTCCCTGAGCAGATTGCGTATGATTGTTTTGGTTGTAGAGTTTGTGTAGTTGGTATGACTGTTTTGATTGTACTTGTGTTGGTGGTGGAGGGAATGGTATTAGTTTAGGTTGTATAATTTGTGTACAAAGGACTAATGTTCTGAAACACTTCTGCATCAAATATTATAACATCACACACTTCCACAGCAAAAATATTCTAACTTCCAGACTGCCCACATCTGAAATACTGAAACACCTTATACTTTCCTGTCAGAATTAGACCAATACCCTTCACTCTTAACTTCCAGCCAATTCAGTCTACATCAGAAACACTCCAATAACATAAACTTTTAACTGGAACAAGATAAACACTCTCTTAAATTTTCACCCATCACTGTCAGACACCACATTTCTTGCACTCACATTTTTTTATTTGCCCTCTCTTACATTAAAAAACCTTCACTCAACTTCCAGCCAATCCAATCAACATTGAAAACAGTCCAACAACCTAAACTTTTAACTGGAAGAAGATAAATGCTTTCTTAAATTTCCACCCATCACTGTCAGACACCATACTTCCCTCACATTTCTCATTTGTTCTTTGTTATATGAAAAATAGTATAATCCTTCACTTTCAACTTCCAGCCAATTCAGTCTACATTAAAAACACTCCAATAACCCAAACTTTTAAGTGAACAAAGATAAACTCTCCTAAATTTCCAACCATCACTGTCAAGTACTACATTTCTCACGCTCCTCACATCCCTCATTTGTCCCCTCTTACATAAAAAACACTGCTCTTACACTTCCCACTTGTCGCCTCTTATATAAAACACCACTCCTTTTCTTACACTTCTCATTTTGTCCCCTCTTACATCAAAAAAAGCACTCCTCTTACACTTCTCATTTTGTCCCCTCACATGAAAACCACTCCTCTCACACCTCCCATTGTCACCTCTTACATAAGCAAAAATATCACCACTCCTCCTGCAGAAGGGAAAGGCCATGCACTATGAGCTGGGGCGTTGGTTGAGGACCCGCTACGACACATTGGTGGGGCCTGACTGGGTACCGGAGGAGCTTATTGTCCGGAGCAGTGACACGGACCGCACCCTCATGTCTGCTGCCTGTAACCTTGCTGCCTTCTACTTCCCCAAGCATGATGACGAGAGGTTTGAGAAGCACCTCCCATGGATGCCCACCCCAATTCATACCATCCCTGCTGCCCTAGATAAGGTTAGGTTTGGGGTGTGGTGGAGGGGTGTGTTTTGTTCTGTGTTGCAGTGTGAGGGTTTGGGGGTGTGTGTGTGTGTGTGTGTGTGTGTGTGCGTTTTGTGTTACGTTGCATTATTAAGTGTTTAACCTTTATACCGAATCTTAATCTTCCATCCCTAGCTTAACCAAACCCAACCACCCCTTACAGCTTATACTAATTGAGTCATCCTGCCCGAGAGTCAAGGTGGAGGAGAAGAACATGGACTACTTGCCGGAGGTGAAGAAGATACTGGAGGAGAACCAGGACCTCTTTAAGTTCCTCACAGAGAAGACGGGACAGGCTGTGGACAACATTACTGCAGTCAGCTACATCTTTGACACACTGATGATTGAGGTGAGGTGCTGTGTGTGTGTTTGTGTGTGTGTGTGTGTGTGTGTGTGTGTGTGTGTGTGTGTGTGTGTGTGTGTGTGTGTGTGTGTGTGTGTGTTTCTCTTTTTTATGTAAGAGGGGAAATCTGGTCCAGGGCAACAAAAATTATTAAACATAAAAAGGCCTACTTAGATGCCAGTCCCCGAGCAGGTCAGAGAGATAGAGAGAGAGTTAGCCAGAAGAATGGTATAAATGTCTTCAAACCTCCCTAGCTCTTTAAATGGCTTCAGGTCATAGGAAGATGGAAGGACAAAGCAGGCAGGTAGGGAGTTCCAGAGTGAGGAGAAGTTTAGTTGTTGCTGTTACTGTAGTTTTAAATTCTTGTACTTTCATTCTTTTAATGGTGTTACTCTGAAACTTGGATTATTTGAGTGTGATCTGTAAACTTTTCTACTCTTGACATCACCAAGCACCTCTTTGTTTATTCAGTGGAGCAGAGTAAGTTGCTTGTTTCTTTCACTTTTGTACCTTTTTTCATTCTCTTGTTAACTTTATCAGTCTTAAATGTTCTAACTTGGATGATTTTAGTGTGATACATAAATGTTTATACTCATCATCATGAAGCATTTCTTTGTTTATTTGGTGTAGCAGAGTGAGTTGCTTGAGGGTGTCAGGGGAGAGGAGGGAGTTGAGGGCAAAGGTTGTGTGGGTTTAGGGATCACTTAAGAGTCCTATGTGATTTGTACCTAAGCATCGGTGGAATACTTTTAAAGTTTGAGTTTAGAGTTTGAGGTGTGTACAGATTGCAAGGCGTGTACATGTGACAGGAATAAGGCTGGTGCTCTCTCTCTCTCTCTCTCTCTCTCTCTCTCTCTCTCTCTCTCTCTCTCTCTCTCTCTCTCTCTCTCTCTCTCTCTCTCTCTCTCTCTCTCTCTCTCTCTCTCTCTCTCTCTCTCTCTCTCTCTCTCTTCATTTTCTTTCTTCCATTTCTTTTCATTATTTTTCCTTTGTTTTCCTTTCCAATCTTCCACTAACTGACCCAACATTATTACTTATTTATTCTTCCTTTTCCTCTTTCTCTCTCTTTGCATCTTATCCTTTACTGACTGACCTAACATAAACATTTTTCTATATTTCCTTTCCTTTTCTTGTATCTTACTCTTTTCCCTCAGTTTTTATCCATTCCTTATCTTTCTTTCCTTCAGTCTTCATCCATTCCTTATCTTTCCCTCAGTCTTCATCCATTCCTTATCTTTTCCTTCATTCTTCATCCATTCTTTATCTTTCCCTCAATCTTCATCCATTGCTTGTCTTTCCCCTCAGTCTTCATTTGTTCCTTATCTTTCCTTCAGTCTTCATTCATTCCTTATCTTTCCCCTCAGTTTGTATCCATTCCTTCACTGACAAGCCCATCATTAACACAAGACACAAGGAATGCAACACAGCTTCCTGGAGTGGTTGAGTAACAGTGTGTCACCTTGTTCTTCCTTCCCAGTCAGCATACAACCTGACACTGCCCAGCTGGACCAAAGATGTGTGGGATAGGATGGAAAGACTGCATTTCTGGAGCTTCAAGTTAATGGCATACACTCCAGAACTGAAACGTCTTAGAGGAGGTTTGTCTTTTTTGTTCTATGCTCTCTGCTCTTCTCTCTTCTCTTCTCTTCTCTTCTCTCCTCTCCTCTCCTCTCCTCTCCTCTCCTCTCCTCTCCTCTCCTCTCTCTCTCTCTCTCTCTCTCTCTCTCTCTCTCTCTCTCTCTCTCTCTCTCTCTCTCTCTCTCTCTCTCTCTCTCTCTCTCTCTCTCTCTCTCTCTCTCTCTCTCTCTCTCTCTCTCTCTCTCTCTCTCTCTCTCTCTCTCTCTCTTTGCTAACATGTCCCTTTTCTTCATCTAATTTTGTGTAGTTTCTCTTTTTCCTCCTAATTTCCTATATTTACTTATGTCCATTATTCATCTTGTTCTTTATTCTACTCTTTTCTCTCTCACTACACACTATCATCATTCTTTTGTCTTCTTCCTTCTCTAATGCATTCATCACTGCTCTCTTGTTTATCCTCTTTTCATCTATTCCTTATTTCCTTTTCACTTACATCCTTGCATCACTGCCCACCTCATCATTCTTATATTCCTTAACACATATATTGCTTCTACGTTG
Source organism: Portunus trituberculatus (assembly GCF_017591435.1). Classification (NCBI taxonomy): domain Eukaryota; kingdom Metazoa; phylum Arthropoda; class Malacostraca; order Decapoda; family Portunidae; genus Portunus; species Portunus trituberculatus. The sequence continues at coordinate 9,464,595 of NC_059263.1, read as the reverse complement.
GATCCTTCTCCCTTTTCATTCATTTCTCTTCACCCTTCAGTTTTTAAATCTTGTATCACTGGCCTCTTCTGCATCATCCTTATCTTCTTACTACATAGCTTTCATATTCCTTAACACATACATCACTTCTATCTTGCTTCCTTCTTCCTTTTCATTAATTTCTTTTCACCCTTCTCTTTTAATCCTTGTATCACTGTTCACCTCTCCATCATCTTTATTTCTTCACTACCAAGCTTACTAATCACTTCCCTTTTGTCTGTTGTCTCTTTTCATCCAATTTCTCTTCACTCTTCACTCTTCACCCCTTCATCACTGCCCAGCTCTATATCTTCACCTCATCAGGCTCACTTGTCCCTCATTTAACACATACAGTACTTCACTTTTACTTTCTTCTCCCTTTTCATCCTTCACTCTTTACTTTTCATCCATCCATCACTACCCATCTCTATTATTTTCTTTATTATTCAGGCCTTCTCTTTACCAGGTCCTCTCATCAAGGAGTTTGGGGATAACATGAGGAAGAAAGTAGCTGGGTCTTCCTCCTCTTCCTCCTCCTCGAATGTAGACACTAAGATCTACATGTATTCAGGTCATGATGCCACCTTAGCCATTGTGACAGAGGCCCTTGGGGTGTACAATGGTCTCCCTCCTCCATATGCTGCTCTCTTCCTGCTGGAGTTACATAAAGTGGATGACCAGTATTTTGTGAAGGTATGTACTGGTGGGAGTGTGTTTGTGG
>NC_059263.1:9413856-9461356 GCF_017591435.1 Portunus trituberculatus | reverse complement strand
TCTCTTCTTATTTGTGTACATTCCTTTCTTTAAGTATCAGCTGTAGCAGTGTTTAACAAATGTTGGGCCTTGGTTTAGTGCAGTGATTAGCAGCTTGTGACATGACAAGGCTGTGGGTGTGTTTGGTTACAGGCAATCAGTGTGGAGGAGCACAGCAGCAAAGTACAGGACAGTGAGGAGCTAGACAACATTCAGGCAGGGCAGATCAGGACAGGACAAGACAGGCAGTGAAGGTAAAAGCAAATGTAGTAGTAGGTGAAGGAATTGTACTTATAGCAGTTGTAGTTAGTTCAGAGAGAGAGAGAGAGAGAGAGAGAGAGAGAGAGAGAGAGAGAGAGAAAGTAATGTAGGAGAGATATAAAGCATTGGGGGAGAGAGAATCTTCAGGACCAGTTTGTAGTTGTATATACTATTCCTTTATTATTATTATTATTATTATTATTATTATTATTATTTATTTATTTATTTATTATCTTATTCATTGATGGATCTGTATTATATTCCTTGGCATGTATTATCATGAACACTTATCTCATTCACTACTGATTACAATTGAGGTTTCTTTTAATATTTGTGTGTATGCAAGCACAAAAAAAGACACAGCACTGTTCATGTGATGCTCCCAGACAGTGGTGTGTGAGGGAAGGGAGGCCTGTTGGAAAGCTGCAGAGCATTGACATGACTTGTGTGTGAAAAAGATAAGGTTTTCACATGTGTAGCTTAGCATTGTGAGTTAACCCATGCAGACAATTTGTAATAATGTTCATCCATGTTTTCTTTTGTAAGGAAGGAAGCTGGGCTGTTAGGAAGCAGTAAAAAATTGACATGGATAAAGCTTTTACACTTTAATGTCAATATTATTACTGTGGTAGGGTAAAATAAGCCATAATAATGACCATCCTTGCCATTTTGTGTGAGTGTGATGAAGTAACATTATTAAGAAGCTGTAGAATATTGACTTAGTGTGGGTATGTGAAAGGAGAGAGAAATAAGATATGTATCAATACCTTAGTATAGAGTCAAAATAATGATCATCCTTGCTAATTTGTGTGAGTGTGGAGGGAAGTAATGTTATTAAGAAACTGCAGAATATTGAGTTAGTGTGTGTATGTGAAAGGAAGGACAAATTAGATAGGTTAGTCAATATTATGGGTTAAAAGAACCAGAATTATGGTCATCTATATGCTTTCCTGTATAACTAAGGAAGGCTGGCTATCAGGAAGCTGTGTGTGTGTGTGTGTGTGTGTGTGTGTGTGTGTGTGTGTGTGTGTGTGTGTGTGTGGGTAAGCTGTTGTCAATAAAATATCTATCAACCTATCTACATATTTGTGTGTGTGTGTGTGTGTGTGTGTGATTCACTGTTTGATCTGCTGCAGTCTCTGACGTGTGTTGTGTGTGTGTGTGTGAGTATGTGTGTGAGTGAGTGAAAAGATAAGGGTATTGACACATGTAGATCAATATGAGGAGCTCACTAACACACTGATTAGTAACACCTGTGGCTGACTCACTGGTGCAGGTGTGGCCAATACTATTTTGATGAGCACTTCACTACTTGTGTGTGTGTGTGTGTGTGTGTGTGTGTGTGTGTGTGTGTGTGTGTGTCTGTGTGTATACTTTTATTGCTTACACTCAGGATGTTATTCTCCTTTAGGTGTGCTATTTTATTTTCTCATTATTTATTGATTTACTTTTATATTTGGAGTTTATTTTATTCTTATCTCATTTTTATTATTTATTTATTTGTTTATTTATGTATTCTGTTTTTAGTTCAGCATTCATCAATTGGTTAGGTATTTCAGTGCACTTTCTCTCTCTCTCTCTCTCTCTCTCTCTCTCTCTCTCTCTCTCTCTCTCTCTCTCTCTCTCTCTCTCTCTCTTGTCCTTGTCCTTGTTTTTGTATATGAATGTGAAGTGAGGAATTGTTTGGAATTGAGTGACATTCCATAGTACCACCACCATCATCATCATCATCATCATTCACCATTGTGATAATGTGTACATATTTCACTGAGGAGGATGAGTGGTTCAGATTTGAAAGTCTTTGTCTCAGGGTGAGGGAAACACACACACAAACACACACACACACACACTCTATCTCTCTGAGGACATGGAAAAAAGCTAATAAAGGACATCTGTCTAAATGACGTGAGAAAATACAGTTTCCCGCATCGTAGCATTGATAAGTGGAATAAACTGAGCAGTGATGTCGTTGACTCGGTGTGTATCAACCAGATGAAAGAGAGATATGACAGGAATGGACAAGGAGACAGGACACAGAGAGCTTAGCTCGGGCCCTGTAATACATAAATAGGTAAATACACATATTGCACATGCCCGGTAGCTCAGTGGTTAGAGTGCTGGCTTCACAAGCCAGAGGACCGGGGTTTGATTCCCCGGCCGGGTGGAGATATTTGGGTGTGTCTCCTTTCACATGTAGCCCCTGTTCACCTAGCAGTGAGTAGGTATGGGATGTAAATCGAGGAGTTGTGACCTTGTTGTCCCGGTGTGTGGTGTGTGCCTGGTCTCAGGCCTATCCGAAGATCGGAAATAATGAGCTCTGAGCTCGTTCCATAGGGTAACGTCTGGCTGTCTCATCAGAGACTGCAGCAGATCAAACAGTGAATCACACACACTGACATTTGTTATAGATCGAAATATTTTCTCATATATATTTACTTTAGTCTTCTGTGTGTGTATTTTCCGTTATGCATTTTCTTATTTTCCATTGTAGTTATTATAGCCTGTGTGTTGTATTTCCTTTGTAATATTTTTTTGTAGTTCTTCCCAGTGTCCACCTCTTCTCTGCCTCAAATAATAAGTTTCCTCTGTATTTATTGTATTCTAATGTGTAGGTGTTGCTTGTATTTTAAGCATTTCAGTGTTATCTTTTGTTTTATTGACAGTGCTATTTGCACTGTCTGACACACAGTACTGATGAGCAGCTTGTTTGTCCTCAGCCATCTGTGCAGCAGTGATACTTGGGGTGCTGCTCCTCATCCTACTGATCTACAACCTCATCATTTGCCACCGCCAGAAGAGCCACTTTGCCTACAGACCCGTCCCCAGCTCCAGCCCCTAGCAGACCCACCAGGGGGAGTTCAAGGTTCTGCCACACCAAGTGTTCCCACCATGTCAGGTATTCTTGTTCCCTAAAGAGATGAGTTGTTGCTGGGTGTGCTGGCTCTCACATTGTGTTGTGTGTTGTCTGGTGGAAGTCGCCGCTGGTGTGGCTGCAGCCTTTGTTGTGAGTGTTTATCTTTTTTTAGACTTTACCAACATCCAAACCAGTTGTGTAATGTAGCATTGTAGTGTTGTGTAGTGGTTGCAATACTTTTATGTTCTCAATATTTATTTGAGATTATGTTTACATATTAGCTATCTTCATGTGAGTGAAAACTTTTCTTTCTAATGGATGTCCTTTTTATTCTATATTTATTTTTATGGAGGTTGTGACAGTTATGGCGACAACGCACGTGACAGTCAGACGATCATAATTTGTGGTGCCAATTTTTATTCTTTTAAGCTGACTATTGTCAGTGAGGTGGAGACAAGATACTTCCAGTTGATACACATCCCAAGGCACACCATTAGCATGCCCTCATAATGGACACCATTCTGAGCTGTCTCCACCTGCTTCCCCCGTTACAGTTACAGCACAGATTCCCTGAACATTATGCTCAGCTTATATCAATAAGTTGTTTGACTCGCAAGGATTTTTTAAATCACAAGGATTCTCCTCTCCCTTACAAGGGGACAGTCTGTTGAAGTGGTGCATATAGGCTACAGTAGTCCCACCGACTGTTTATATGGCTGTAAAGATTACAGTAAAAAGAACATGAGAAAACAAATCTTTAGACTTAGAGAATAAGAACTGCATGGCTTAGTGTGAGTTGAACTGTGTGGCCACACGTCTCAAGTTCATGCCTTGCCCATGGCACTTGCTTGGTGAGGGAAAACGATCTTTCCATTAACCTAACTTGAGATTTTACTATCCATACATAATTAATTCAATCTTGTGACTATTGTGAAGTGATTGTCATTGGTTTGTGTGTATGTATGTGTGCGTGTGCGTGCGTACATATGTGCGTGCGTGTGCTGGTTGTTGCATAATATCATATCTGAGTTGCCAGCACATCTCAGTCTCTTTCAGAATGATCAGATGTACAAGAGCAAACGCTTAATCCTTCCAGTTCAGAGAAGACAGCTTGACTGCATTGTTGTGAGAAATTTTACTGATATAATATTTATATACATATATATATATAGGAATAGTATACATATATATATAGTACATGTATTTTTGGACTTTACAGTACTGGTCTTCATATATGTTTATTTATTTTATGAAGTCTATTGTTGTGATTATCTCTCTCAATGGTGATAATATTACAAAGCTCTATAACTTGTCATAAAAAGGATGTACTTATAATGTTGCCAAGTGTGTTTGTATCTGTGAACCAGGAGAGCACCTTACCTATGCAATATCAATTCTGCCAGTAAGATTTTTGCAATGTACACATTTACACTTCTGGACTTTGCATTTGGTTCAGAAATCTGCCCTTCCAATCTAAAGCAGATTTGTCATGATCTTCACAATATGATCTATAAATTTTTATTGAATAAAATCTTGTGAATATTTGTCATGTGGACTTAATATTGTAAAGTACAGCCATCAACCTTACTGACACATTGTGTAGTACGGGAAGGACTCTGTGATGAGCAAATGATGTAGTATATATTATCTGCTTGCCACACTACTGTAAGAAGTTTCAGAATGACTGCTTGAAAATAGTAGTAGTACTGTTCTTTGCAAAAATTTCAAAAGATCCACATGGCCTATGCAATGCCTCCATCATGCACATAGTATTTCACATGTTACTTCTCTCACTGCCTGACAAATGAAAGCTGGTAATTGGTTATGCTTTTGTTCCTCTGCAAGTAATGGTAGTTTGATTTGTATAGAACATAATTTGAACCTAACACAGGACCAAAGTTTCAAGCTGTTGGCTGTTAAAGGAAAAGTAATGTTAGTAAATGGATTGCTAGTTTTACATTGCATTTGTATGTGTATTTTTAAAAGGCTTCTATGAAACCTTTCATGTTCAGTAGTCACAGTGGAGCATGCAGAACACAACATATCCTGACATATATGTTCATTGTCAAAATAATAGTGACATGCAAAAGGAAAGAAAAGATAATTTGAAAAAATCATAACCTCCTATGACATGTCACTTGTACTCATGAGACATGGTCACCAAACTTTTGTGAAACAGCAGGCAATCCAGCAGTCATGCATGGGGTGTCCTTTCCACAGTCTCACCACAGAGCTTCATCATATGGACACTGATGCTTCATACAACTGTCAGGCCATCTCCTGTTCAGCAGGTAGTGTTTGATTGTGTTGCCACACATGTGCAGTGAATATAATGTTAATATGTTATGTGTGTGGACCACATGAGAGCTCTGAAATAGTCAAGTGTTGTTGGTGGCCTGTCTCAATTTTCTGCTCCCTCCATTCTGTGCAGAAGCAGATTCAGTTCCTGTCGGTGGAGAAGAAATGCTAGTGGTGTGAGTAATTGAGGTATCAGTGTGTTGGTGCTTGTGTTGCTACTCACTCTACACCACCACCATTCCTCTCTGCCATTCTTTTATGCCTTCCTGTAATTTGTCATGTGAAATTTTGTAATTTTCTCACTGTGAGAAGTCTTTTACTACATATGTATGTAATAGTTCTCCTTAGGATAGGACAGTGTGTATGGAAGTCCTAATAGGACTGTATATATGTGTATATTGCCTCTGAATATCAATCCTGTCCAATGATTGGCTGCATTCATGCATCTTTACACTGTTTCAAGCCAGTCCCTGGCTGATGCCACAATCCGGTGCAGCACCTCAGTGCAGGTCCCAAGCCCAGACAATTGGGGAGGATTGTCCAAAGAGCATCTGGTGTAAACCTTTAACCAAATCACTTTGCAGATGTAATCTGCTGTAAAACACAGGTCATGTTCAAGGACGGCTTAATAAATCTGTCGGAGAAGAATTGTCTTGAACACCATTTATACATGTTCTGGAGATTTTTCAATCAGGCCATGCTTGTGACATCTTAACCAGGAGACCTCTAAGAAAACAGGACAAGCACTTCTTATAGATTCATATTAGTTGATACTAATTGAAAAGTTGCATTGTTTTGGTATTGGATTAGTCAGATCCTATGCTGGTGTGACCAGTTCCTTTAATTTCACATTATAGGCAACTTTTCTCACCTGTACCTGGTGCTGAAAGAAGAGAAGTGCTTTGAGATTTTGTAAAGGATTGGTTCCTTGATTTATGGAGTTCGTGTTCTGTGTGTTAGCAACAATGTAACAACACACGCACACCTTGTAATACTAATCTATGCACATAAACTGAAAGACAAAAGACAAAACAGTTGTGGAGTAGTTAAAGTAATGTTTTATACATTTTACTTGAGTATTTTTATATTGTATTAAGGATACGATTTGTTTGGATTTTTACGTATTGGGTAATGTGATGTAGCAAACATCCTCGAATGGTCTCATAGTGGGATGAGCTTTTGCCATGCCGGTGATGGTAACAGTAATGGTATGTATACATGAAATCATAAAATGCAACAAAATATATGGTAATGTTACTTCAAAAAGAGGATGTGGAAAAGTAAAATATTTGTGCTTGGCATTACATCTCATTCTTCATCAGTGTTAAATTATATTTTCTTTGTTTCTAATAAAATGTATTCTTTTTTGTGTTCTTTCTCTGATGAGGTGCCTCAGTGTATGGGAAGAAGCACCAAACACAAAGAGGAGGAGACATTACAATAGTCATATGACTAGTGTTGTATTCATGTACTGCAGGTACAGTTACATGAATACACACAGAAGTTCTTACCTGTAGATTACCATCTAGCATTTTGAAACAGAACACTGCATTTCCCTTGGCCATTCAGGTCAAATAAAAATCTACATAATACAAAGTAATTATGACTGTATTTATCTTAACAAAACAAATATGCCAGCCACATATGGGTGGGGAATGACCTTGGCGGTATGGAGTTGGGGTGGAGAGGTGGAGTGGAAATAGTAAATCTCCTGTGTCCAGGTCCTCTCCCTCACATCTCACTGCTGTGCCAACCACTTCCATCTTGAGCAGGGGACTGCCTTGCAAACTGAGGGCTTGGCCTCACCACACAGACCTACTTACAGGTGCACTTCTTTACAGATAAGTTTTCTCCACTGGTTACAGCATGGTGTCAACTTAACAGGGTAAAAGGCCCAGTCGAAAAGAACTTTCCCCTTGACGTGGCAAGTTTCACACATCCAGGACACACACCACATGGAAAACTAACATCACCAGAATAATAATAATAATAGAAATAATTAATAATAATAATAATAATAATTAATAATGATATAATAAAGTCTAATTGCAACATCCTGAGTGTGTGAAAGGTGTCATGTCTGAGATTCACCTGTGAAATGTTGAGTCAAGACAACAGAACACAGCACAGCGTCCTGACTGCTGGCCACACAACAGCTGGCTGGTTGGTGAGGAGTGACTGGAGGGGAGAAGAGTAAGCTTGGACTAGAAGCATCATCCAGTAATTTATAAGAAATGGATACTGTGTAATGTGTCGCCCACAGAGGGCAAGGGGATCATCTGCATGTTTTTCAACACTTTGCCTGAGGAATTCCATTTGTTAACGTTATGTAAGACATTATGAGTACATCAAAGTTTGATAGGAAAAAAAAAAAAAAAAAAAAAAAAAAAAAAACAATAATTACTCATCAAATTTTCATTGTAAGCAAAATAAAAGTTAGAATATACTTTGCTGATTCTTTGTTTTATAGTGGCAATGGTGCACACTGTCAGATAAACAGCTTAGTGTTCTTCACAAGGAGAAAGTAGACTGCATTGTAATATCAACACATCTTCAGACAAACTTTTGCTCCACTGTGATGGAAAAAATGTTAACCCAAGGGCCAAGGGGTTATCTTATGATAGAAGTGATCTCCAGTGTTGACAACTGAGAGGGGTGTTGCAGCAGCAACCTCACTATCACAAGAGGGAAGCAGGGACCACCAGAGGGACTTGGCAGGAACCTCTACGTGGGTCAAGACTCCTGGCCACATGCAGAATAAAAATATAAAACACAATCTACAATTTATACAAGTCTGTCCAGTGCAACATTTATACTTGCAAGTTGAGTAGCTAAAACGTTTACTCTCAAAATTACTCTGCACCCTGACCAGTGCCCCAGAAAGTCTAGTAAGATGAGGTGTTTACTTCCACAGGGACTCACAGACCTCAAGCCTCACACACTCACAGCCAAACATAAAATTTAAAAATTCTGAGTGATTATTGTGGTTTCACAAAGAAACCTTGTTTCAAAGTTAATAAAAAGCAATACATTCAACAAAAAAAATAGGCAAAATGAATACCAATCACGTATCAAGGTAAAAATTTACTTTCTATGACGTGAAGGCGTGGAGACACGGTGAGTGACTGAGGCAGGCATTGCAATCATCCCACCAGGGGAGAAAAGACGGAAAATTTGATTGACAACTATCCCAGGAGCTTGGAAATTCCCAGAAGTTAAAAATAGAGCAGATTTTAATAGCTGTCACTTCAAGATTCTCTAATGGGAGAATCACAGACGATGAGACGGCCCATGGCACACCACCCCAGGCTGGCAGGACGGGCAGATCACGGACTGCCCCGGGACGTGGCATGATGCCCACACATCACACCACACCTCCACTGTCCTTGCTGCAGGCGGTCACCTCCCAGAGTGGCGGCCTCACCTAGCTGGCCCGTCGTGTCAGCTGAAAAACCTGGAGAAGTCAACAAGAGCGCGGGTGATTTCTTTAGTGCGTTCAGCCTGCGTCACAGCTTTGTGGAACTCAGCCAGCTCAGCAGCACTAACAGCCTCCACCCCGCCGGCATTCTTGGTTGGAAGCACCTTCAGTTTTGCTTCCAGCCACACACAGAACTTTGGACGGTCGTATTGCATAATCTGAGCAAGAAAAAGAGGTGTGTCAAATAAGGGGAAAGGAGAGACATATATGGAAAAACAGCCATACATAAAATTTCCAACAACATATTGCATAATGTCAGGAGAAAAAAAAAGGTAACCCAATGGAAATCTAACAAAATAAAAGAAAGAAAGACACATATTTGGAAAAATAATTGGAGCAAAAAATTAACTGCACCAAAAGAAATTTCTAGACAAACTTTTGCTCAACTGTGATGGGTAAAAAGTTAACCAAAGGCACCTCTCATAATTGTAATTGAAGTTATCTCCAGTGACAAGGACTAACACAAGAACATATACTTGTCCGTACACAAGAAAGGAGACAGAGAGAGGCAACCAGCAGCACCTCACACACCACCTTACCTGGAAGAAAGTTTCGGCGACATCGTGGTGCATGTACTGAGGGAGGATGAACACAGCGGCCGTCACAAGGTTCCCTACCAGGTTCTCTCCGTGAGTTTTGAAGATCTCCGTCACAAGAGTCCTCCGGGTTTCGAAGTCGGGACGCTCCTCACGTTTCCTCCCGGCTTCGATGAGATCTTGGAAGAACTTGAGCACCGCTGAGTTGGCCTCCTGTGTGCGGGGTGGGGAGGAGAGGTGATGATGAAGCGAGGGGGAGTGGTGGTGGAGGAGGAGGAGGTGGTGGTGGAGGTGGTGGTGGAGGTGGTGGTGGTGAGTGGGGTCCAGGGGTGACGAGTTGGTGGAGCCGGCAGCTGGCCACGGGAAGTAACTCATGAATAAAGGATGGAAGGCGTGCGGTGGTCTGGTGGTGCAGTGTGTGTGTGTACAAACCTCTGTGAACAGGTGCGAAAAACAATGAATACTCCGGACTTTTAGACGCTGAGAGAACAAAAACGTAATATTTGATAAAAAAAAAAAGGACCATGGCTAAAAAAAAATGCCACCAGGGGGAAAATTAAAGTCTTGATTAATCAAAACTTGGGAAAGAATGACACAGTACACAGCACAAGCCAAAGATGACAGTAACAAAGGAACAACAAACTGCCACCACCATCATTATCACCACTTAGCTTAGGTAACAACGATACTAGAGATGGTACATACCTCTACACAACTTGTTGCAATGCGCTTGCATGCGCACACACACACACACACACACACAGACACACACACACACCTGAGAAGAGCCTACCTTATGGTCCAGCATGCAGGCTTGAATACCACACTCCAGGATGGTGTTGACAGCTGAGCACTGCAGGAAAGGCACCGGCGCTCTCTGCAGGAACCTGGACCGGGGAAACACCAATCATTCTTCAACACACTGGAACTAGTCTTGCACCTCAACACTCCATGATATCTTTAACATTTCAAGTGGCATGCATTCTCAACAACTATCTCACCTACAGTTGTTTATTCAGTAGTTAGTTACCAGAATAAGAAAACACACCAAATAAATGAGAACTGGAGATTCAAAAAAAAAATAAATAAAATAAAAAAAAAGTTATTAAGCATTGTAAGCTTGAGAAAACTTTACAACTCAACAACATTTTAGGTATCATGTATTCTCTTAAAAATCTATTCACCATAAGGGTTGTTCATTCAATAGTTGCTAAACAATAAAAATAGCATATAAATGAGAGCTAGTGATCCAATACAAAAAAATTATTATTAATTATTAAGTATCCTAAGCTCGAGAGAACCTTACAACACAACTACTTCTCTTCTACATTCTTTCACACCTATATTGTTTTAAGCTCGAGGAGACTACTACTTATTATATTTATCCTACTATCATCCCTACCACTGCTCTGTCTCTGCTCCTTCCTTGACATCCCCTTCAGTGGCCAATGTTGATATAATAGAGAGGCTACAAGTAATGTGCCTTCCCCTCCCTCTAAACACAACACAACACTCAACACCCCATCACACACTTATTAGCCTTAGTGAAGCAGGTCAGGCTAGTAAAAAGACAAGTAAGGTCCTTCCCTCCTGTCACAAAACCAAAAACCCACCATCACCATCACCACCACTACCACCCACCCTTTCTTGCTGCTACATCAACACCCCTGCTCACCACCACCACCACCACCAACACCCACCCTTTTCTCCTGCCATAGCACCAATAATCCACCACCACCCACCCTTTCCTGCTGCTACACCAACAATGCCAGTCACCACCACCTACCTGGCACACAGCCTAAACCAGTCATCCACGGTATCAGGGTGGTCGCGGAAGCCGTTGGGCTGTGTGAGCAGGTTGAAGGTGGGCTGTGTGAAGGCCTCCAGCATGGCTAGCAGGCCTCCCACACAGCCCGCCTCGCTGGCATACTCATCCACCAAGATACTACCCAGGTACAAGAAGCAGCTGTGTCCATGGGAGACATACAGCCCCACAATCTGCACCACAGGGAGGAAGAACAATTAGTGAAGGAAGAGCACATGGCAAGGACAGGTTACAAGGAGAGCCACTGGAGGCAAATGAGGAGCTTGTAAGACTCATATATGAAGAGAAGGAGGGAGACATACAGCCCCACAATCTGCAAATTGGAGGAGGAACAATGAGTGAAGGAAGAACACATGGCAAGGACAGGTTACAAGGAGAGCTACTGGAAGCAAATGAAGACCTAGGAAGATTGATGTAGAATTAGCAAAGTACATGAAGAGAAGGAACTCTGTACCTGTATATTAAACATCAGTGACTACCATGACAATAATGACATGGGCCATTTCAGAATAGTAAAACCCAGCTATTAATACCACTTTTTTTTTTCTTTCTTTTACAGTAAGGCCTATGGCGCCTGTAGGCACACTTGAAGAGTGTATGGGAAGCGCTGTTCAGCTTCCGCCCATTAGTGGTGCAGGCAATTTTATTTATAGTGGTACCCATATTAGGGTCCATATCACTGCCCAAGCTCATCTTGAGTGTAACCACCTAGAACCTGGATATCATGGTGATATATAGGTAACTTTAAACCACTCGACAAATGGCAAAGTGTTTTAAGGCTGTACGTGGTGGGATTCGAACCTACGCGTGGATGTTTGCCTGATCCCATGCTCACCACCTTATCCACTATGCCATGACAACCATAAAGGATTGCCACTGACTATCCTTGCAAGACAATTTATACCATGACATCAGCACTTACAATAAAAACAGAATAGTGACAAGGCCAAGCACCAAGCAATGATACTGATGGTGACAAAGAAGGAAGATGAGAGTACAGTAGCATCTTCCACCTGATAACACATTATGAGACAGTAACAAAATGGCAGACAGGACATGGTAATAATGACACTAATCGGTGACATGGAAATATATAAAAATCCCTCAAGTAATAAATTGATATCAATACAAATACAAACACCATAATTACACAATGACTTAATAACAACACAGGTCTTAGAACACTTATCCTGTAATTTTGGATGATCCATGACTGACACTCAGTGAGCCTCTTTTCACTCTGGTACTCTTGGCCAGTGCTCCTCTTCCATAAATAATACTGGCAAACAGGTAAGAACACTCAAGAAAAGTAACACAAGAAACCCCAGACACACCTGTTCGACGAGAGGGGAGAGGAGGGGCGCAGACTGCTGGTGAACACAGCGAACAGCAAAGCGCAAGCAGCGACAACAGTGCTCCATTACCCGTAGGTCACTGCTGAATTTCTGGAAGGTCAGTGACAGAGTGGGCCACACCTGCAAAGAAAGCTCAAGTGAAACGCTTTGCTCTCTCACCATGACTCCTTTCAAAGGACACAGAGATGATAAGCCAAGTTTTCAAGTGTTTCTTCTTTCTAAAAATATAGAATTTTGTTCATTTATCACTAGAACCATAAGAAACATCTTTAAAACCTGTCAAACTTCACTGTATGTAGGAAAAAAAAAAATAAATAAATAAATAAATAAAAAAAAACAAATAAATAAAAACCTTGCTTTGGTCCACCCAGCCTCCCACTCACCTCCATCACCACCTCCTGACAGGGGTGCTGCTCCCCATTCTGCACGGTGGGATTCACGTTGCGGAAAATGGCAGCAAGGCGGTCCAGCCACACCACTGGATCATTCTTGGTGTTCTTCTCTGGTGGAACATTCTCCTGCAGGAAAAACATGACAAAGATAAACTAACAGTAGGTCATTCTCTATATTCTTTACAGAAAGTGCTCAAATGGAAATTGTCCATTTACCAACATGCCGGGACAACAATGCCACAACAGGAAATCAGGACAAAACACCACACACTCACAAGCAAATTATTCACTCTTATCCTCCATTGACTTGTGATAGGAGGGGACACTCTTAGACCACAGCACTACAGCCCTAAGTGAACACCGGGACAAAAGATCAACTAAGGGTAAGCATTCAACAAACAAATGGAATATCAGCATCAATGAAGAACTAAAACCCTCTTAACACCACAGCCATCCTTCAAAGCTTGCCTCATCATGTCTGCCTCACTTCCACACATTTCACAGAGCCATGACTAGGTGACTCAGCACAGAGGAAGAGAATTAATAAAGTATGGAAGAGTCCCACATCAGTTGATAACTCCTAGAAATGGTAGAAAGAGACATATACACACGTGCACACACTCATCAGGAAAAGCATTAATAAAGTATGAAAGAAGTTATCCATTAGCTGATAATGCTTGAAAATGGTACAAACTCAAACACACACATACAATAAAAAATCCTCTGCCAACACACACACATACACACACACACACACACACACACACACACACAGTAAACAATCCTGTCACTGGTCTCCCACCTCAATCAGCTTCCCAAGGCTGGTGATCTGCAGACGACAGAGTTGCCGCATGTTGTCCTTGATGCGGGAGCGAGGGAGGCGGCCAAGGATGGAAGCGACGCCCTTGAGTAGCCCTACCACGGCCTCATTGCTGATACTGAAGGAGTCCAGGGAAGCGATGATCTGCATGAGGCCATCAAAGTGCTCCTCAATGTGGTCCCGACAACTCTGGCAGATGGCGTCCAGGGCCTGAGTGGGACAGCAGGAGAGGAAGGTTTTAGTTAGCATGCACATCAGCCAGGTTCACCACAATGTTAACCTCTTCAATACTGGGACACATTTTTACCTTGAGATTTGTGTACAATTGGACCATTTTATTGACATTAGCAAGGATCTATGGAGGTCAGAAGATTACTGGCCACAGTCATCACTATTCTAATCACCCACATGAGTCTCTGAAGCTATATAAAATCACCAAATAGTGAGCAGAATGACTATAAAAACATGTTATGGTACTCAAGGGGATGGGTTGGGTTGGGTTGGGTTGGGTTAGGTTAGGAAATCTTGTTGATCTGACACAATAAATGTAAAAGTAGCCTCACTTTACCATGACTATTTTCAAAGGGAGGTGTTTAGCCAGTTTCTCAGGAGTGTTTCCTTGGTGAATAGTGTAAAGACCTTGTTAAAACCTGTCAATGGAACAAAAACCCCTAGAAACCAATGGTACTTCACTATAACTATTTCCAAAACACACAGAGAAAATCAGCCAAGTTTTCATGAGTGTGTACTGTTAATAACATAGAAATTTCATTTAACATTGCACTGAAACTATAAAAACATCCTAAAAAAACAAGTGTCACTTCATTATAACTACCTTCAAAACCCATAGAGATGATTAGAGAAGATCTTACAAGCATCTACTGCTAATAACACAGAAATCTTGTTAAATATGACACTAGAACTACAAAAAAAAAAAAAAAAAAAAAAAAAAAAACACCCGTAGAAAAACAAGCATTACTTCAATATGACTACAGTAGAATCTCGAATCTCGATCAATCTCATCTCGATATTTCGCATCTCGATTGCACCATAAAAAACCCACTGTTCACACATCTCGATGAAATTACACAAATCTCGATTGCTTTTTTTTTTTTTTTCATCAAAACGCGGCGTATCGCGATGCGATTGTTTTGATTGCTCTCCACCTTGCGGCAGCTTGTGGAGTGTATCAGTACACGCGGCCTCCCCGCTCTGTTTAAAACCAGTGTGTGCGTGTGTGCGGTCAAGGTCGTTTACGGTGCGGGCAGGCTACCTGGATCCCATTCATCATGTTTCCGCAGCCAATGGAAGGGCCCAAGGGGTGGATAAGAACGAAAATGAGTGTAAAGGACAACAAAGTGTGAAAAAATGCGGAAGTGAAAACGTGATTATCGAAAGGGCAAAAAACTGAACAAATACACTGCAGAGGACAAGGATAAAGTGTTGCAGCTCTTGGAGAAAGGCTATAGAGTCAGTGAAATACAAAAACTTACTGGCATTCCTCAGAGTACTATTTCCACATTGAAAAGCAAAAAAGATGAAGTGAAAAATCAGTGACATTGGCAAAAAATTGTTCACAGGAAACACACTTGGACAGCGCCGCATCACGTGTATTTATAATGAAAGTAATCGTCTAGTGGCAGAAATGGAATATTATCTGGTGAAGTGGATTCAACGACGAGCAAGAGAGGTAGCTAGTATCAATGGTCCTCAGCTGCGTGAACAGGCAAGGATATTCTACCAGGCTGTTTGCAAGAAAAAACAAGTAAAAAATCCACCTGCATTTAATGCTTCTGTGGGTGGCTGCAGAAGTTTAAGAAGCGGTGTGGCATTAAATATGCACAGTATCAAGGCGAGATATCTTCTGCTGATAGTGAAAGTGCTGCTAATTATCCCGCAATAGTCAAACAAATAATAGAAGATGGAGGCTATTGCAAAGACCAGATATATAATGGTGATGAGACTGGCCTTTATTGGAAACGTTCTCCCAAAGCCACCTTCATTTCTAAAAATGAAAAACAAGCACCAGGAGTAAAAGTGTCCAAAGAACGTATCAGCTTTCTTTTACTTGTAATTCTTCTGGCAGCCACAAAATGAAACCTCTTATCATTCACAAATACAAAAGGCCTAGACCTTATAAACACGCAGATATGCAACAACTGAATGTTTATTGGGAGACTACAGCTTCAGCCTATATGACCTCAGCACTTTCTATCGAGTGGTTCGATAAATACTTTGTCCCTGATGCAAAGAAAAGTGTGAGGAACTAAACCTGGATTTCAAAATCCTTCTCTTTCTAGACAATGCACCTGGCCATGCAAAATTCCTCATAGGGAGGCATCCATGTGTTCAAGTCGTGTTTTTGCCCCCAAACACTACTTCCATATTACAACCCCTGGACCAGGAAATAATAGCCAATGTAAAGCTATTATACTATAAGTACCTTCATGACAAAATGCGACATGAAACAGATAGCAATGATGAGCTGGTTGAGATCGAAAACTCCACAAATGAAAGTGAAAGTGATCGTGAACTGTCCGCCACCTCCAACCAGGCCACCGACACCGCCACCCAAGCCGCCGCCAAGCCCAAGGTCACCACTGAGGAAGACGTTTCGTCAAAAGGAGCTATTTCTGTGAGGCAGTTCTGGAAATCCTACAACATCCGGAATGCAGTGGATTTAATGGTGAAAGCTTGGAATAACATATCAGATGCAACTATCAGACATGCCTGGGAAAATCTGCTAGCCGAGAAAAATTCTTCAGATTCCTCACAAATTCAACGACAAGCTGATCTACTGGCTGACGCTGTGACATCTATTACAACTGTTCCTGCCCCTGGATTCTGTGATGTTAATGAGAATGATGTGATGAAAGAGTTATTAGGAGAAAAGGTTGATGCAAGTGAAGCAATCGAAAATTTAATTAAAGAAGACGTAATGGAGGAAGAATTGGAACAGCCTGATACCGTGTCACAGCCTCCCTCCCTGAGTGTTCAACAGTTGTCCGAGGCACTGGGGCTTGTGGCAAAGGCCAGGGATATTGTGGAGGGAAAAGTGGAGAATGAAACTCTCCAGGAGGCATTTGATTATCTCAATAGAAAAATGATGGGCATTTACAACAGTAAAGTCAATGAACAAAAACAGTCCACTATAACGAGGTTATTCAAGATGCAGCAGCGAGTCGCCGAGGTCATCGAGAATGTCACAGAAGACGACGACGAAGGACCAATAGACCTTGATGCTTTGGACACTGAACTACCAGAAGAACCACCATTTGTAGGATTTAATGCAGAGACTGACGGTGCTGGCTGCAGTGGAGAGAACATACGCAAGGCCATGACAAGATTAGGGAGTGAAGGTGGTGAGTCCCAGTAGCCGAGCCACCAGCCCAGCCCCCATCAATCACCCTAATTTTATTTCAATAAATATAAGGTAAATATGTGTTGTTTTATTGTAACATTTCATTAGTTTTATTATATGAACTGCAGTGTGTAGTGTGGTAAATACTTTAGGTGTCAGCCTGAGAGTTTGTGTACTTGATATAGGTTAGTTGCCAAAGTTTTGGTCCCAATTGCATTTTTCCCCTATATGAAGTTAACTTCGCCATCTCGATATTTCGAATCTCGATCAGTATTTTGGGTCCCAATTACGATCGAGATTCGAGATTCTACTGTACTTTCAAAACCCATAGAGATAATTGGCCAAGATCTTATGAATGTGTATTATCAATAACATAAAAATTGTTAAATACAGCACTGGAATAATAAAAACACCTTTAGAAACCCATGCCACTTCAACTAAAACCTCTGAGTAATGAAGGCAAGGTACAGGGACATTATACAGCAATGGAACAATGAAAATACCTTTAGAAACCAACGTTAATTCACCTAAGAGTAATGAAGACATGGTAAAGGAATATTACAAGGCACTGGAACAATCAGAACACTCCAAGAAACCCATGTCACTTCAACTAAAACCTAACGAAGGCAACATACAGGGATAACCTAACCTAACCTAACAGTGACATTACAGCAGTCTGCCACCACACACCTTTGCTGAGACAGTGGCCAGGTGCTTGTTGTGGAGCCGCTGGGTGAGGAACTGAAGCACGTGGGGAAGGAAGTTGGGGTGGCAGGCGATCCACTCGTTGAGCTCCGCCATCAGCTGTACTGAGGTGAAGGCCACTTGTAGGTGTACGTCCTCCGGCTGGCTCAACACTCCCTCCAGTATGGGTGGCACTACCTCATTCTCCTCCCTGTAGAAGCAGAAGTAGTCGCAGTAGCAATAGCACTAGTAGCAGTAGTAAATTTTTTTATAGAGTATAAGACTCTTTATTGTGTACCATTATCAAGGGTTTCATTAATGGCATGTTATTTATTCATTTATGTGTTTATTTATTTATTATTTATTATATCTATTTTTATGTAAGGGGGGAAATCTGGCTCAGGGCACCAAAAACAATTAAACAAAAAAGACCTATTGAGATAGGTGTTAGTGCTCGAGTAGGTCCATCTGAGAGAGTTAGTCAAAAGAATGAGATAAATGTCTTCAAATGACTTCTACATACCTCATTACTGACTGGTTACAAGTTTAATGGTTAGCATGTTAGGACAATGATGGAAGTTTCACCTCACTAATGAGCAGAATGCAACGGTAAGCCTCTCTAATACAAGAGTTAACCAGTATTCTCAATCATTCATATTTTTCTCTGGTAAACTTTGGAACTATCTGCCTACTTCTGTATTTCCAACTTTCTATGACTTGACTTCAATTTAGAGGGAGGTTTTTATTGGGGTTTATTCTCTTGGATCTGCAAGACAACTGGCAATTAAGTGGGCCTCTTTTTTTTTGTTTGTTGCCCTTGGCCAGTTTTCCCCTCTTACATAAAAAAAAAAAAAAAAAAAAAAAAAAGGACAATTCAAGGCAAGTTCCATATCTCTAGGCTATCATCAACACGACAAGGCAGGGGACTCACGGTATGAGGTTCTTGGCCACACTCTGCATGATGAAGAGCGCTGCCTCCATAAGGTTCCAGTTCTTGGCCACGTCCGGCGCCTGCAGAACATGTGCCATCTGCTGGAAACACAGCTTGGAGCCACAGATGAACACCACGTCCTTGATCAGCTCCTGCACACGCTCCCGGAACTCATAGAAGTCGTCCTGCTGCGCCAAGATGGTGTCCTGTGCGGCCAGTGTGTATGTGTGATTATCAAGCCTTGGACAGTTTGAATGTTTGATAATGGCTAGATATCTGTACATCAGGCTGCCAATCACACACAAGGAGGCCCAGAATAGGTAACTTACACACACTTATCAGATTGTGCTTTAATGTTGATGTTTGTAAATTCTACAAGTTTTAAGTGCTGTTATAGCAATAAATTTACTTACTTATGCACGTGCACACACACACACACACACACACATACATCATTGACACGCTTAACCTTGTCAGCCCCAAGTGGAAAGGGACAATGATAGCCCACCATACATACCAAAGAAGCAACAATATCAAATTTACTGGTGGTGAGATGAGATCAAGTCTAAAGGAAGCTATTCAATAACACAACACATTTACCAGAAGAGACACGATCAATACTCCAAACTGTTCAACATTAACATGATGACATTTAACATGACTTTTCCTTCCTATAACCTGATAAATTACAGATTGTCATCCTCATGTTTTGTGGATCCATTTGATTTAAACAGAATAAAAGTGATGCATAGTAAACTCACAGAACACCTATGTGAACAGTATGCCTTGCACAAACTCACTCTTTGCAGTTACAGGAGCAGGAAATAATAATGAACAGTTGAACAGAAAAGAAATAAAAACCAGAAGGCAAACTTACACTTTCCGGGTCCATCTGATAGTATTGAGGGAGACAAACAAAGATAAGAAGCAAAACAATTAGAGGCACCACAATTTGAAAGAAAAAACACAAAACAAAAACACAACATTACAACCAAGCAAAAAAATAAATATAAATTAATAAACACATCAATTTAACCCAACACAATAAAACACAGTGGGAAATCTAGACAAGGTGCAAAAAGAAGAGGTAAAGGGAACACGAAGGAAGACACAGTGAGGAATATAGGCAAGGTGTAGTGTAAAGAGAAGAGGTAAAGGGAACATAAAGGAAGACACAGTGGGGATTATATACAAGGTAAAAGAGAAGTAAAGAGAATACATAGGAAAGGAAGACAGTAGGGAATCTAGACAAGGTATAGAGGGAAGAAATAGAGAGAACACATAGGAAGACACAGTGGAGAATATAGACAAGTTAAGAGAAGTATCAACACACATAAAGACACAGTAAGGAATCTAGTCAAGGTACAGAGGGAAGAAATAAAAGGAAACAAAACACAGTGAGGAATATAGACAAAGAGAAGCATTGACACACAGAAAGACACAGTGGGGTATCTAGCCACGGTACAGAGGGAGCAGGTGAAGAGAACACACACACTTACATGGTCTGGCTCCATCTGGCAGTGTCGGTAGAGCGCCTCTATGAGTCTCTCCACGTAAGGCTTAAACTGCTCATTGACATTATCACAGTTCTTCTTGTAGAGCACCTCGGACAGCTTGTACCAGAAGTTGAAGGTGATCTCTGCCACCTGAGGAGACAAGAATGGATGACTATTGGAGTAGTAGTAGTAGTAGTAGTAGTAGTAGTAGTAGAGTAGAGTAGAGTAGAGTAGAGTAGAGTAGAGTAGAGTAGAGTAGGGTAGGGTAGGGTAGGGTAGGGTGGGGTGGGGTGGGGTGGGGTGGGGTGAGGTGGGGTGGGGTAGGTGGGGTGGGGTGGGCTGGGATGGGATGGGATGAGGTGAGGTGAGGTGAGGTGAGGTGAGGTGAGGTGAGGTGGGATGTGGTAGGGTAGGGTAGGGAAGGGAAGGGAAGGGTAGGGAAGGGTTGGGGGTTGGGCTGAGAAGATTATGATAGGGAAGGATAGGCTAGAAATAGTAGTAGTAGTAGTAGTAGTAGTAGTAGTAGTAGTAGTAGTAGTAGTAGTAGTAGTAGTATTGAAAAACTTACTAAAATGCATACACAAAATGCAAAATACATAAATAGAGTCACCTGCCGCCCGGTGGAATACTCCAGGAGAGGTACTTACGGGGATGTAGGCAGTGCTGCAGACTGAGTGATTCCCCGTGTCCTCTCTTCCCGGTTCCCTTTGTGGTCTCATTTATACAATTGAGCAGCTGCAGCCTGCCCTCTAAAGACAACTTCTACTACTTCCTACACTACACTACAACACCTTACACTTTTACACTCTCTTCAAATCAAAATTTAATAATGGCTTCACCACGCCCTGCCTCGGAGTCCCCCTCTGGGGAGGGGACCATAAATGTCCCCAGGTCGGACTGCCCTCTGCTGTCGACCTTGGGTGTCTTGACACTTCATCTAATACTTTCACTATCAATTTCTGCAACATTCGTGGCCTTCGTTCTAATTTTCAATCTGTGGAACACCACCTCTCCTCTACTAAACCTCATCTTCTCTTCCTAACCGAAACACAGTTGTCTGTGACTACTGACAGCAGCCCCTTTTCTGTTCCCTCCTACTTGCTCTATCCTCATTTTCAATCCAAAGCTGGATGTTGCGCATACGTGCGTAACGACACCACTTGCTCTCGTGCCCACAATCTTGAATCTTCAGAATTTTCTACCATCTGGCTAAGACTTCAATGTCACTCTCTAACTAAATTCATCTGTGCTGTATACCTCTCACCTAATTCCTCTGACTATGTAAAATTCTTTGACTATTTGACTTCCAAGGTGGAGCACATCTTATCTCACTTTCCTTTGCTGAGATCTCCATTTTAGGGATTTCAATGTTCACCACCAGCTTTGGCTTTCATCTTCTTTCACTGACCAACCTGGTGAACAAACCTTCAACTTTGCTATCCTTCATGACCTAGAGCAGCTAGTGCAGTTCCCTACCCGTATTCCTGACCGCCTTGGAGACACGCCCAACATTCTTGATCTTTTCCTAACCTCCAACCCTTCTGCTTACTCTGTTAAACTTTCCTCTCCGTTGGGCTCCTCCGACCACAATCTAATTTCCGTTACCTGTTCTATCACTCCAGTGCAGCCTCAGGACCCGCCTAAGCGGAGGTGCTTCTGGCATTTTAACTCTGCTAAGTGGGAGGAACTAAGGCAGTACTATTCTGATTTCCTTGGGATGATTATTGTTTTCATGTCAGAGATCCTTCTCTTTGTGCCGAGCGCATAACAGAGGTGATTATCTCTGGCATGGAGCTATACATTCCTCATACTTTCTCTAACCCTAAAGCTAAAAAGCCTTGGTTTAACTCTGCTTGTTCTCGTGCTGTCAATGATAGAGAGGCGGCTCACAAACGGTTCCGTAGCCATCCAACTGCTGAAACTCATGCCCTATATATTTCTGCCCGTAATCATGCCAAATCTATTCTCCAACTTACTAAAAACTCTTTCATCAATAGAAAATGTCAAAGTCTTTCCAATTCTAACTCCTCTCGAGATTTCTGGCATCTAGCCAATAATATCTCTAACAACTTTACTTCTTCGTCTTTCCCTCCTTTACTTCATCCAGATGGCTCTACAGCTGTCTCTTCTTTTCTAAAGCTGAACTCTTCGCTCAAACCTTTGCTACCAACTCAACTTTGGATGATTCTGGGCATATTCCTCCTACTCCTCCACCCTCTGACTACTTCATCCCTAAAATTAAAATTCTTTATAAAGACGTTTTCCTGGCCCTCTCTGGCCTTGATTCTCGGAAGGCTTACGGTCCGGATGGAGTCCCTCCTGTTGTTCTCAAAACTGTGCTTCCGAACTCGCTCACTGCCTGGTCAAACTCTTTCATCTGTGTCTCTACTTCTATTTATCCTTCTTGCTGGAAGTTTGCTCACATTCAACCTGTCCCTAAAAAGGTGACCACTCCAATCCTTCTAACTACCGCCCTATAGCTTTGATTTCCTGCCTTTCTAAAGCCTTTGAGTCTATCCTTAATAGGAAGATAATGAGGCATCTATCAGCTCACAACCTTCTCTCTGATTGCCAGTATGGTTTCCGTAAAGGCAGATCTACTGGTGATCTTCTTACTTTCCTAACTGAATCTTGGTCATCCTCTTTAGGGACTT
This sequence comes from Portunus trituberculatus, assembly GCF_017591435.1. Taxonomy (NCBI): domain Eukaryota; kingdom Metazoa; phylum Arthropoda; class Malacostraca; order Decapoda; family Portunidae; genus Portunus; species Portunus trituberculatus. Next base: position 9,438,432 of record NC_059263.1, on the reverse strand, counting down.
CGGTGAAACCTTTGCTGTCGGCCTTGACATATCGAAAGCCTTCGATAGAGTCTGGCACAAATCTTTAATTTCTAAACTACCCTCCTACGGATTCTATCCTTCTCTCTGTACCTTCATCTCCAGTTTCCTTTCCGATCGTTCTATTGCTGCTGTAGTAGACGGTCACTGTTCTTCCCTAAAACTATCAACAGTGGTGTTCCACAGGGTTCTGTCCTATCACCCACTCTCTTTCTATTATTCATCAATGATCTCCTAAATCTGACTCAATGCCCTATCCACTCCTATGCTGATGATACCACCTTGCATTATTCAACAGCGTTCAACAGACGCCCAACCCAACAACAATTAAATGACTCAAGGCGAGATGCTATAGGACGCCTAACTTCTGATCTTTCACTTGTTTCTGATTGGGGCAGAGAAAACCTGGTTTTGTTCAATGCCTCAAAACTCAATTTCTACAACTATCTACTCGACATAACCTTCCAGACAACTATCCTCTCTTCTTCAATAACACTCAACTTCCCTCTCCTCTACATTAAACACACTCGGTCTATCCTTCACTAAAAATCTAAACTGGAAATTTCACATCTCTACTCTTGCTAAATCAGCTTCCAAGAAGTTAGGTGTCCTATGGCGTCTTCGTCCATTTTTCTCTCCTCCCAGCTGCTTGCTCTGTACAAGGGCCTTATCCGCCCGTGTATGGAGTATGGCTCTCATGTCTGGGGGATCCACACACAGCTTTACTAAACAAGGTGGAATCTAAAGCTTTTCGTCTTATCAACTCTTCTCCTCTAACTGACTGTCTTGATTCTTTAAGTCACCGCCGCAATGTTGCATCTTTATCTGTCTTCTACCGCTGTTTTCATGCTGTCTGCTCTTCTGAACTTGCTAACTGCATGCCTTCCCCTCCTGCGGCCTCGCTGCACAAGACTCTCTACTTCTTCTCATCCCTATTCTGTCCATCTTCCTAATGCAAGAGTTAACCAGTATCTTCACTCCTTCATTCCCTACACTGGTAAACTCTGGAACTCTCTACCTGTGTCTGTATTTCCACCTGCCTATGACTTAAACTCTTTCAAAAGAGGAGTGTCAAGACACCTCTTACGTTAACTGGACCCTCCTTTTAGATTTTTTTGTTTTTTCTTTCTCCTACTTTCCTCTAAACAGGGCCTGGCAACCAGCGGGATTTTTTTTTCCAACACTGTTTTCCCTTGGCCAGTGCCCTTGTAATGTAAAAAAAAAAAAAAAAAAAAAAAAAAAAAAAAGAGAAAATCATTAACTAATTTTGTCTTACTGAAGGCAAATTTACGTACTAAACACTGAAGGATAAACAGCCACCAATCTGCACCAACCTAAAAACACAGTTCATACAAATACATTCCTTTCATTTATCTGGAATGAATACAAACAATAAATAACTTCCCTTTCTAAACTTTTCTGGTGTTCTCTTTTGTATAGTTCATCTGTGTGTGTGTGTGTGTGTGTGTGTGTGTGTGTGTGTGTGTGTGTGTGTGTGTGTGTGTGTGTGTGTGTGTGTGTGTGTGTGTGTGTGTGTGTGTGTGTGTAATTCACCTCGATCGCCTCCTGGTCACCCAGCCAGTCTTCCCCATTACGGAGCGAGCTGAGCTCATAGACCGAAAGTGAGGCCACAACCCCTCGAGTTACATCCCGTACCTATTTACTGCTAGGTGAACAGGGGCCACACATTAAGAGGCTTGCCCATTTGCCTTGTCGCTTTCCGGAACTTGAACCCAGCCCTCTCGATTGTGAGTCGAGTGTGCTAACCACTACACTAAGCAGTGTGTGTGTGTGTGTGTGTGTGTGTGTTAGTACTCACCTCCCAGTCATGATGGCCAATGCAGGTGAGGAGTAGATGGAGGACTTGCAGTGACCCCAGACCTTGCCCTGGCTGCTCCACCATCACCTCCACCAGCGTCTCTCCAAGCTCAGAGAAGATCCTGTCAAGTGCAGAATGTCCAGCTGGTGAGTGATTTAGACAAGGACAAACTGAGATACAGGCAACCCCCGTTTAACGAAGGTTCACACAACGAAATTTCGCTACAACGAAGGTTTCATTTTACTACCATCTGCTCGTTTAACGAACACCAAACTCGCTTTAACAAAGTTTTATCCAGGTAATTTTTTCAAAATTTGAAAGCCCCACCGTATCATGCAAGCTGACAGGCTTTTGAATACATCAGGAGCTGCTGGTACTAAGGCCTGCCTCAAGATAAATCCTGAGACACCTGTAGAATAAAGATCAAGATCAAGCCTCTCGTGGACAACACAGGCGCTGCCGATACAAAGGCCTGACTCAGAATAAATTCTGTGTCACCTGTAGCATCAAGATCAAGATCACGCGCACCACTCACTCCCCAGTCAAAACATAACAGCGTCACCAGCAGCTCATCTTCCCTAGTTCAACTTACCACCAAAACGCCTGCAATGTGGCCTAACGTTCCTAAGAAGACCAGGAAGTGTCTTACTCTCGAAGTGAAGCTGGGTATTATTCACAGACACGAGAGAGGACAGAAAACTAATAACATTGCTGGCCACCATCTTGACTCCGTCTACTGTCTCTACTATTTTCAAGTCAGCAGACTCTATTAAGAAGGCTGGTGAGATGGTATCTTCCTTGCAAGCTAAAAGAACCACCTGAACTCGTGACTCTACAATGGATAAAATGGAAAGCCTTGTGGAAATGTGGTACATAAGTTTTGTATGCGGTACAATGATGCGCACTTTGTTTACATTCCAAAGGTTGCCGGTTAGTGTCTTTCCCGTTTCACTCTCCCTCCCTTCATAAAGTTAAGATCGTCAACATTATAAAGTTACGTACATACATACATTAGTGTACATTATAATGACTTAAATTAAACTACCTAAATGTTTAACTTCATAATCCTTACTTTCATTAAACCTTTTACTGTACTATGATGCACTCTCACTTTGCTTACTCTCAATGGAAGTTCAAATCAGGGGTTAAACTTGTTATAATCGGTTCGCTTAACGAAGTTTCGCTTAACGAAGTGTTTTTTTAGGAACATAACCCCTTCGTTAAACGGGGGTTGCCTGTATTTCCTTCACCTGCCTCTGTACATCTTCAATTTGATCAACACAAGGACAAACTGAGATCTTTCCTTCACCTGCCTCTGTACACTTTCTATTTGATCTAACACTACATCATCCAGAGATCTAAGTGTGCTGGCCTTTTTGTTTAATTGCTTTTGTTGCCCTTGGCCAGACTTCCCCTATTACATAAAAAAAAAATAATAATAATAACTGCTCATAATTCAAGTTTAACATTTTTTTTTTCCTACTAGTACTGCAACACTATCTTTGTGGCAGTGATTTTATGAGATGACAAGCTAAAATCATCACTGTTCTATAATCTAAACCCCAAACATACACACAGGTCAGGAGATGCAGCAGAGAGAGTAAAGGCATTCTTCTCCCTTCATGCTGAGTCAAAACAACATCGCTTCTTTAGGAGATTGCATAGGAGGAAAATTAAGCAAAAGACATGAAGGAGAAACAAACACAGGAGGAGGAAGAGAAGGAGATGGAGGAATATGGAGAGACAAATACAGAAAGAGGAGGAAGCTGAGGATGAGATAGAGTAATATGAAGTGGTAAAAGTGAAGATATACAAGGAAAAATATGACAAAGGAAACACATATAAGAGAAGGAGAAAGAGACAAGAAGTAGTGGTAGAATACAAAGACATATGATGAAGAAAAAGACAAAGAAAACATGTACAAGAGAAGAGGAGAGACAAGAAATAGTGGTAGAGAATAAAGATGTATGATGGAGAATGACAAACACAACACATACAAGAGAAGAGAAGAAAGAAGCAGTGGCAGCAACAAGTACGATGACCCCACCTGGCATAGTTGGTGATAGCATTGATGTCCTCCAGAGCAACAGCCAGGTGGTAAGCGTTGCCCATCTGCAGCACACCGGCAAACAGGGTCTCTGCTAAGGGCTGGATCCTCTCTGCCTCCAGCATGATCATCGCTGAACACACACAGTCTGTCGCAATCTCATGTAACCTGTGAGCAGAGGGAAGTGTGTAATAATGGGGGAAGGAATGGAGCTGTGATGAAAAGACATGGACTTGTGAGGGAACTGAGGAAAGAATAATGATGCTGTTGTGCAAAAAAGATAAGACTTGCGAGGAAATTTAGGAATCACAATGGGTCTGATATAAAAAGGAGAAAGAATATATGTGAGGGAATTGAAGAAAGAATAATGAGGCTGTGGTGAGAAAAGATGGAAAGACTTGTGAGGAAATTAAGGAATCACAACGGGTCTGAAATACAATATGGAGAAAGAATATATGTGAGGGTATTCAGGAAAGGGGTCTGTGATGGAAAAGGATGGAAGGACATGTGATAACACTGAAGAATGGAGAGAGAGAGAGAGAGAGAGAGAGAGAGAGAGAGAGAGAGAGAGAGAGAGAGAGAGAGAGAGAGAGAGAGAGAGAGAGAGAGAGAGAGAGAGAATGGAGGGATGTGTGAATTAACAGATGAAAGAATGAATGACAGGACATGTGAAGGAACTGCAGAATGACCAACAGGAATACTGGGCTGTGATGCAAAAGGATGGAGTGAACTAAAGAACAGCAAACCATGAAGCCAAAAAAAAAGAAGAATAAAGGGAAGAAAAAAATTTTGAACCAAAAACACTGAAAAAGACATGATGGAACAAGGGAGAGAATGACAGAATGATGTGAAACAGACAACAAACTCAAACAACACCAACACAACACATACACACCTGGGAGCCACCTGCGGGTTGCCAACGACGGTGAGGATGTCATCCACTAGGCAGGTGTTGAGAAGTAGCACCCAGTTCTGCGAGTGGATGTTGAACCACGAGGCGAGGCAGCGGAGAGCCTTCAGGTGGGTGCTCTCCTTGGTGGTGCCCTCACTCACCACCACCAGATGCTGAACAGAGGAACAGGTCACAAGAAGAGGAACAAGAAAGAGGAGAAAAACAAGAACAAGAAAAAGAAGAAAAGGAAGAAAAAGAAGCAGAACCAGAAGCAGCAGCAGAACAAGAACAAGATGAAAAAGATCAAGAACAAGAGAAAAATTATGAGAGAGAGAGAGAGAGAGAGAGAGAGAGAGAGAGAGAGAGAGAGAGAGAGAGAGAGAGAGAGAGAGAGAGAGAGAGAGAGAGAGAGAGAGAATATAGGGAGGTAAACACACAGTATAGTAAAAAGGAAGAAAAAAAAAGCTGGGTTGTGGATCTAGTAAACCTGTCTTGTCCTCTTCTCCAAGTGGTAATGGAAATTCAGAGATGCAACATTATAATAAGAAATCCATCACTTATGTTAACAACCAACACTAAGTCAAGCTACTCTCTCACTACAGTCTCCCAGCCAACACTAAGCAGAATTTTAGTTGTGTAAGGAACATGAGAGGAAATATCTACCAATTCAAAGACAACTTGAAAGAACAACTAACACAGAATGCATGACCAACACTAAGTCAGTCTCCTGTCTCCTCCCACCAGTCACTCAACAGGACCTTAGAGATATTAGGATATTGAGAGGAAATATCCACCAATCCAAACACAACTTGAAAGAACAACTAACACAGAATGAATGGCCAATACAAGTCAGCGTCCTTTCTTGCCACAGCCAGGCGGCAGTCACTCACCAGGATCTTGGTGATGTTAGGAACTTGTGAGTGGAAGTATTCATCCAGCTGCTTGCGCCGGTTGAGTCCGAGGCGGAGCTGGCGCGAGTGCAGCTCCTCCGGCAGGGCGATGAGCACTTCCAGTAAAGGAACCAGGTTGGGCTTGGAGGATTCCGGCCCAAACTGGGTGATGAGGTCACCTGCAGGGAACAAAGTGGTGGGAGCTGTCAGTGCTGCTCATCGTGCAGTATGAAAGTGTGCAATCTTATTTAATTGTGGCAAAACAAATCCCTGCACCACACACAAAAGACAACTCTACACAGTACTGAGGCAGTAAGCTGCTACACAACACTACATACTACAACCCACCGACTCCATGAACACTCAAGAAACTTAATATCTAAATTAATCCAGTAAATCAAGAAGTAGAACTCCAAATTATTACAAAAAGTCGAACAAAATATATAATACATCACCTACAAATTATCTTTTTAAATGGAATAAGGAAAATCAATTTCTAAAAAAAATATATATATATTTCAATCTTTCACTCCATTTTCGAAAAAATTGTATAACTCCCTGCCTGCTTCTGTCTCTCCTCCTTCCCATGACTTCAGCTCTCTCAAGGCACATCCACCAACTCTCGATGACCATTTTGACATTTTTTTAGGATTGCCACTTCAGTGAGGCCTTATTTATTTTTTTGTTGTTGTTCTGACTAATGTCCCTCTTACAAACACAAACACACACACACATACACACACACACACACACACACACAACAGTGCAGTACCTACCTATGGGGTCACTCCAGGAGGCCATGTGAAGCGCCAGGTCAGCCAGCGCCACACACAGCTGCGTGGCGATGCCCTGATAGGTGTGTTCTGTGATGTGACTCATGTGCTCCAGCATGGAGGCACGCAGGGACGCATGTGCCTCCACTGGGAGCTCCCCAAAGTATAGCTGTCAGGGAACACAGGGAAGGAAGGTTAGATAATGTTAGACAGCCATCACACCAGCACAGAAGGAGGAAAAAGAGATGAAGGAAATAAAAAAGTGGTACAAATGAGGCTCTACAATGTTAGACAAGAATCACACCAGCACAAAGGAAGAAGGAAGAGAAAGTGGTAGAAAAGGGAGTTAGACAATATTAGACAGCCATCACACCAACACAGCAGATGGACAAGGATGAGATGAAGAGATGGAGGAAGAGAAAGGAAGAGGTTAGACTAAAGTTAGACAGTCCTTACACCAACACAACAGATAGACAAGGAAGAGACAGTGCAGGAAAAGTGCTACAAAAGGAGGATATTTAAAGTTAGACACTCACCACACCAGCACATGAGGAGAAAGAAAAGATAGAGGAAGAGAAAGAAAGAGGTACGACAAAGATAGAAAGCCATTACACCAGCAAAAGAGGAGAAAGAAGACTAGAGGAAGAGAAAGAAAGAGGTTAGACAATCACACCATCATAAGAGAAAGAGATGGAGGAAGAGAAAGAAAGGTAAGACAAAGTTAGACAATCATCACACCAACACAAGAGGAGATTGGAGAAGAGTGAGTCATACAAATAGAGATATATGAAAATGGAGACAGAAAAGGCCATGAAGAGATAAACACAGTAGGAAAAACAAAAGAATGGAGAAGGACAACATAAGTGTATGAGCAGGAAAATCAAGAAGGATTAGAACATGGAGGAGAGAAGAGAAAGAGACAAAGATACAAATATAGATATGAAAAAAAAAATAAAAATAAATAAATAAATAAATAAATAAATAAATAAAAAAAGGAAAGAAAGAGAAAAGAAAGGAGGAAGAGGAAGAAAATGAGAAGAAAAATGGAAAAAGGAAAAAAAGCCAAAAAGAAAAGAACATTAAAGAAAGATGTGGATGGAAGGAGGATGAAAATGAGAACAAAAAAAAAAAAAAAAAAAAAAAAAAAAAAAAAAAAACAGAAAGAGATGATGATGATAATGAAAATGAGAGAAGAGGATGAGGAGAGTAAATTTCAAGGAGGAAAAAGAGAATGAGAAAATGGGTAAAAAAAAAAAGATGAAAATGAAAATAAAGATGAATATGACTGGGAAGAAGACGACAAGTTTTAGGGAGGAGGAAGAGAATAAGAGGGAATATGGAAACAAAAGAAAGAAAGAAAGAAAGAAAGAAAGAAAGAAAGAAGAACAAGAACAACAAGAACAAGATGAAGATGAAAAAGAAGAAGAAAATGAACAACAACAACAACAATAAAAAGAACAAGAACAAGATGAAAAAGAAGAACAAAAACTGCAACAACAACAACAAGATAAAGATGAAAAACAAGATTGGAAAAAAGAAGATAAAGATGAAGAAGACAACTGAAAAGATAAGTAAGAAGAGAAGGACAATTCAGAGTACCCACCTGTATCTTGGTGCGGAGAGTCTGTGCCGCAAAGAAACAGGAGTTGCCATCGTGCTTGAGGTGAAGGAGCTGGTCAGCCACTTTCCACGCTTGTACCTGAGACGGGAGTAAGTGGAATCAGTCTAAGTGGAGGGATGGAATGTGAAGTAGTGTGGAGGGATGGAGGGATAGAGTGGAGGAGTGAAGAGATGGACATGGAGGTAAAACAAGAATGGTGTGGAGGGATAAAGAGTGTGGAGAGGTGAAGAGGTGTGATGGTAGAGGTATAAATGGATAGAAGCATGAATAGGAAAATGGATAAACAAAAGAAAAAGTAAAATCATTAAAGAAAGATGAGGATGGGAGGAGGAGGAGAATAAGGAGGAAAGTGGAAAGAGGCAGTGTGGTGAGGTGAAGGACTGAAGAGATGAGGGTGGAAGTATAAAGGTATGGTGCGAATGGGTGGTATCAATAGGTAGTGTAGAGAGGTGAAGAGGTGGGAATGGAGGTATCAAGAGGTGGTGTGGAGGGGTGGTAGTGTGGAGAGGTGAAGAGGTGGGAATAGGAGTAAGATGGGAGGGGTGGAGGTGTGAATAGATAGTGTGGAGAGGTGAAGAGATGTGGTGGAGGTATAAAGGGATGGTATGAATGGGTGGAGGTGTAAATAGGTAGTGTGGAGAGGTGAAGAGATATAAGTAGGTGGTGTGGAGCATTGAAGGGGTAAAAGAATAGGGTGTTCCTGCACATCAAAAATATCATCGGGATTCATAAGATAAGGTTTAAGATTAGTCTTTTTTTGGATCACTTGAGGAAGAAAAAGTCTGGGCATCAAAATTTTGGTGTCTATTAATGTATCTATCCACCAAGCCAGGAATCCCAGACACACCACCATCTTTTTATCGTTTTTTGTTGCCCTTAGCGGACTATTTCCCAAACAAAACTTAACATAACTTAAATCAAACCATCAAACCTAACCTAATCTAACTCAACCCAACCCAACCTAACCTACCTACATAAAAAAGAAAGAAGGGAAACACACACACACACTAATAGCAACAAAAATAATGACCACTAAGATGAGACAAACAAACTGATAAGAGGAGACAGTAAGATAGAAAAACAAACTAGACTGAACTAAATAACTACATCTTTAGGGCTAAGCAGGATGAGAACACCAGCAAACCTATATCTGAGGAAATTAATAAGCCTGATAAGTGTCCTGATCCTAAAGGCAACTAATCTAATCTAATCAAACAGTGGTTCCGTCAGATAACTTTTCCAGCCTCTCACCAAAAGAGCCCACTGGTGGAACATGTGGTGCTCAAACTTGGTAATAATGACACCCTGCACACACAGACACTCACAATACAACTTCCTTCTTCCTATCATCTGAAGAGGGAGGAGTCAAGATACTTATCCCATTCTTTTGGGTAATTCTCTCTCTCTCTCTCTCTCTTTCGGATCTGCTCGGGGACTGGCATCTAAGTGGGCCTTTTTGTTTAATTGTTCTTGTTGCCCTTAGCCAGATTTCCCCTCTTACATAAAAAAAAAAAAAAAAAAACAATAAATAAATGAAAAAATAACACAGGCTGACAATGAAAACCATTGATAATAGTAGACAATGAAGGGTCCTATACTCTAATCTCACCACTATTCAGCCTACACAAATTTTAACAAATACATACCACTAAATAATGATATACAATGAAGGGTCCTATACTCTAATCTCACCCCTATTCAATGACAATGATACACAATGAATGATGAGATAGTTACATAGAGGGACAGCTGAGAAGTGAAGGTGGTGGATTAATCAGAGGTTGACCTAGGAGAGAGAGAAATAAAAAAAATCCTCTCTGATGACTTTTTTGTTGAAACATTAGCAAATTAAACAATTACTGAGATTTATCCACTACCTTTACAACAATGAAAGATCCCACCATACACTATACAATTCCCTCACCACACATTCATACATACATACATACTCCACCATACTTCCTCAACCACCTGTATGGAGAATACCAACTTAATCCCATACTTCAATTGCTATTCTTACTATACACTTCCCTCACAATACATAGACATATACATCCCTGCTTTACCATATTTCCCCGAACACTGGAATGAAAGACAGCAACATCTAACATCTACCCAGTGAAATAATCTAACAACTGAGTGATGTGCCAGCAATGGAGGGGAAAGATATGCTATAAGCCCTCACATGTAGGAACAGGAGCAGAGAGAGAGAGAGAGAGAGAGAGAGAGAGAGAGAGAGAGAGAGAGAGAGCATGTCTCTCTCTCTCTCTCTCTCTCTCTCTCCTTAGCCAATGTGCGCCATGCAGAAACATTTCCATCACTCCCTATTCCCCTGCACTATACAATGCCCTCTCTGCTGCTTATTCCCTATCCACCCCACTTCCCTTGCAATGAGTATTCTTCTTCTTGCTATTGTAATCTGCTTTGCCTTAGATCACTTCTCAAGCTACTTCCTTCCTTCTTTTGTCATTCACTGGTCAGCTTACTCAAATTAGTCTGTCACCAGCTCCCCCTGACCCATACACACACGTGCATAGCTTTAAAGAAAAATTACATACGTGGAGATACAGAGACAGGACATTATGAGCACCCACTCGAACCCTATACAACACAACTAGATAAATACAACTGGGTAAATACACCATGCAGAAACTAGGTGGGTTATACTCAGGCCATTCTCAACAACCAATGAATGTGATGAGTGTTGTTGTCTGAATGTTAAGCATTAATCTTATTGTTTGCTTTTCAAGTAGTATATTTTAATTTTTGTTTTCTTAGGCTTGTTGTTTTATATTTGGTATTTTGGGTTTGTTAACGATGAATGATATACAATTTCTTGGCTTTGTGAATCTTATTGCTTTATGGCTTTTATATTTGTATTTATCAAATACATTTTAATTTCTATTTAATTCAAAGTCATGATTAATGTCTTAATGTTACTACTGAATTATGGTTTTATTGCCATTTCCACCAATACACCACACGTCACTCTAACCCTTCACAGAGTTTGCCACTGTTTGCAGCATTTCACTACAACCATCTATAAGGCACATGTTAGGCTGCTGCTTGAGTTTGGCCACCCAGTATGGCACACAAGATACTTGGCTGACTTGAGGGTGCTTGAGTCAGCTTAGCATCAATGGACCAAACAAGTGTAAGGCCTCCAAGACTGTTCATATACTGACCACCTTAAAATGTTGAATCTGTAGTCGTGCAAGGCAGACTACTTATAGCTGACCTTATCAAACACTGGGAAATCTTTTATAGCCATTCATCTATTGCCCTGTCTGACCTCTTCACTAAGTCCCCCTGCAACTAATACCAGGGGACACAGACTCAAGCTACTTAAACCTCATGCCTCACTGGACCGTAGACATTGATTTCTCAGTGTAAGATGCATAGATCTATGGATTTCTCTCCCTGACAATGTAGTGAATGGTGCCACCATTGCACCAATACCTCAAAGATATCCTGTTCTCCTCTTCAGCCTACAACAGTACTGATACACTAATCATGCACAACCATTCATACTTCCTCATCACACGATACTACACTACACTCACTTACCCCCTTGTCTTGATTGCACACACACACACATAACTCATTGCTACACATTGGTGAATATCATTCTGCTTATGGCACACATCTCCACCCACTGTTTCTAGAAACATTGCAGCACAAGTGCTAGATGTGGACTGGTGAGCCAGCAGTTAATGCAATCCTTGGATTGAGTATGACTTAAGCAATTGGGTAGATAAACCAGGTAAGCTTACCCTGCCTGAAATTAGTAATAAGTGTATCTTATGGTGGGGCTCCAGTGGGGAACTCAGTTAGATTACAAAATGTAAGGTTGGGTTAGTTTACCAAATGCAGATGTTTCAGCAGGTTAGTGAAGGGGTCGATGGGAGGAAGTATTGGTTGAATTTGCACATTTATCTGATTTGCAAACAATTTCTTGGATGTGTGAATCTTGTTGTTCTATATATCTAAATTTGGTCCGAGTTGGCCCAGTACTATGGTCAATGCGTGTCACAATCTTAACATTAAGCCCTAAGCTGCAACTCAGAATCCCTTGACCCATGGCCCCTGAGGTAATGACCCCGCACACCCTCACCCCGGTGACCCCATGCACCAACACACCCACACCAATAGTGACTCCCGTGCCCCTGGTTCCAACACCCACGATGCAGCCTGCACACCCACACCACGCCACTGAGGACTCACCGATCGCTGCAGCTGTCCGAGCCAGCGGGACGCCTGGTCATGCTTCTGTCTGTCCTGGACCTGAGCGTCATAGAGCGTCCCGATAGCCGCCAACACCTCGCTGACATCCACCTCCATCTTACCATAATCCCGGGGTGAGGCAAGGCCCACCACCGCCACGCTCACGTCCCCACGCACACTACAGGTAAATAAATAAAGCAGCACTCGCAAGCGGCCTCAGGAAGGACTGCACCTCGACGCCATGGCAGTAAACAAGCCTCTTTTCTAGATTTTCACGCTTGCCGCGACTACGAGCAAGGGTCCAGCGGCTAGCCCGGCATGGCAGCGATATGATGTGTGTATAGTGGTAATGTGAGGTCTCTCTTGGGTTTATATGGGGCAGGAGAAGGTAAGTGTCCTGTACCCGCCGCCACTCACAACCGTCCTCGCCTTTGCCGCTCACTGTTGCCACACTGGGCGGCCACCCCAGCCATCTCTTCCTCCACCCTCATTTCTTTTTCCCTTCTCTTTCTTTATGTTTTCACCGTCCTCTTGCTTTTCTATATTTCTTCTTGATTTTTTAGTTTCATTTATTTATTCACCATTTTTTCTTTTGTGCCTTTCCCATTCTTGCCCCGCCTCACTTTTCTTATTTTCTCTCTTTTCTCTGTCTCCTTGCCTTTCTCTTTCTTCTTCTAGAAAGAAAATAAAACCCTGGATACCTGGATGGAGATATAGAGATAGATAGGATAAAGAAACCTTTGGGGATCACGAATTATACTTTATTTGATGCCGTTTGAAAGACGACACTTCTAAGCAACTTTGGTAGCTGAATATACATACACTTTGAATATCCTTTATTAATTAATCACAAAAGACTTTCAATAACAATAGATGCAGTGATATGCTAAGAATAGGCCTATCAAAACTAGATTTGTATAGGCAAACCTGGTTGCATGTCATTCATTGGCCGTACCTACCTACTTACACAATACAACCGTGTGTGTGATATGGAAAAAATCAATAAAACGAATGCAGTATCTGCAAAATCCAGGTACCATAGTTAGTTGTGTAGTATCTTTCACCGAGGCACCTCCTTTTCCGTATAGAAATAAGATAATGAGTTCAGAAGGTATATGCAGAATTGATATTAGTAACACACAAGGTTGCCACACATCATAATAGTAGCATGTGGGGCCATAAGATTGATAGCATTGGGAATCTTCATCAACAGCTCACAAGAGTGACACAACTCAAGTGAAAAAGACTATAAGAGAAAATATTTGCATGATACAGGAGCCGATGTAAAGACAAATCCCATTTTAAAGTTATTATCCATATTTCATTCTCACCGGACACGATTTAGTACAATACTACCCCTTAAGGCTATTTTCAAAATAATGTTTCCTGAATGGCATGCATTTGGTCATCAATATTTGATGTTTTGCAGAGGATTAGTGTTGATTTGGTAAAAGTTTTTATTTTTTTTTATTTTTAGTGAAAGGTGCGTGGAATAACTTACCATGTATTACATGAAACAGTTTGATGACCATATATTATGCAAAAATGAGTGCGTGATACTATGTATGATCCAAGTACATTCGCTTAGAATTTGTGAAGGATGAGTAAATAGGGAGGGGAAAATATAAGAGCACGTGAAGACAACAGATGTGGCAATAGTGGTTCCGCGATGGCGGCCGCGGGGCTAATATTTATGGGGCTTCTTGCCTCTAATCACCGCATTCACAAGCCACGCGAATCATGTAGGCCTCTTACCAACAACTTATGTGGGTCAACATATAATAAAAATGACAACATACACGAAGGCAATTCCCATATATTAGATATGAGCGTGAAACTGAATTTTGTTATCCATCTTATTTATTATCTCTTCCATGAGTGTTCTGCGGTATATTATTGCTATCTTTGTGAATAAGGGAGTTCAATTTTTGTGTGGGAAGTCATGAGCAGCGTCTAGTATGCCTAGTGCTACTTTGGGAGAAATGATGCCAAGTTCAAATTACGCGCGAGGCTATGCATGTGTGTGTGAGAGAGAGAGAGAGAGAGAATTCACCTCCTCCTCCTCGGTCGCCTGCTGGTCACCCAGTCAGTCTTCCCCATTACGGAGCGAGCTCAGAGCTCATAGACAGATTTTCGGATAGGACTGAGACCACAACACACTCCACACACCAACAACCCCTCGAGTTACATCCCGTACCTATTTACTGCTAGGTGAATACACCCCACACATTAAGAGGCTTGCCCATTTGCCTCGCCGCGCCGGAATTCGAACACGGCCCTCTCGATTGTGAGTCGAGCGTGCTAACCACTCCACAACGCGGTGTGTGTGTGTGTGTGTGTGTGTAAGGAGGGAACTATAAATTGCAATAGAAATGTAATTTTAGTGAAGCTAAAGATTTGAAGTACTATTTGTAGGAAAACTACCTACTACCTTAGAGATTTTAAAGGTGGGTTCACACTTGTCGATATGCAACTGAAATTGCAAGTCGTTAGAAGTATCGACTGAGCCCTTCTAGTAGGAACACGTTCACGCATAGTAGCTGGGAAGTATCAACTGATTGGCGGGAGGTGAACGTAAACAAACGGCTACCTAACAAGATGTCTTTCTCTGGTGACGATGACGACTGCGATCAAATTAAATCATCTCAAGTATTCAATCCTCACCTCCAACATCCTGCATACAGGGAAGTCATCGGAAAGTGGGTGTTATCTCATTGAACGCCTATTTGCGTAAGCTTTATATATATATATATATATATATATATATATATATATATATATATATATATATATATATTGGATATGCTTTCTCCCTCACCAATTCCAAAATCATACATCGACACCACATTTTTTAAACCTTTCTCCGTGACGTCACAAAGTACACAAAAGTCAGAAATCGACTGGTCTTGTTTTGCAACTGGTCTTTCACTTCATTTCAGTCATTAGGGACTGATATTCAGTCACAAATTGACACGTGTGAACCCGTCTTAACCGGTCAGTACTGGGACTCACTTTTACTTTGAGATTTGTGTACCATTAGACCATTTTATTGACATAAGCAAGGGTCTATGGAGGCCAGTAGATTAATGGCCAGTTTTCACTAAATCAATCTCCCACAGAAGTTTCTGAAACTGTATAAACTCACCAAATAGTCACCAGAAGGAATATGAAACGCGTCATGGTACTGATGAAGTTAACGACTCTGCCGCACCATGAATTTCAGTCGCAAAGTAGAAAATCGCAAACGTCAGATGAAAAATCGCACCGCAAATTTTGAGACTAAATGAACCAAGGTGGGCTTACTTTCTTAAAGAAATTGCTGCGACTGATGGAGATGGGCCTGGAGCACATTTACTAGATGACCTGTTAATATTACCTTACTGTAAAAAAAAAATAAAATAAAATAAAATAAATAAATAAATAAAAAAAAATAAAAATAAAAATAAATAAATAAATAAATAAAAAATAAAATCATAATATGAATATATATATATATATATATATATATATATATATATATATATATATATATATATATATATATATATATATATATATACACACACACACACACACCGGGTTCGAGTCCCGGTAAGCGGCGAGGCAAATGGGCAAGCCTCTTAATGTGTGGCCCCTGTTCACCTAGCAGTAAATAGGGGTTGTGGCCTCGCTTTCCTGGTGTGTGTTGTGTGTTGATGTGGTCTCAGTCCTACCCGAAGATCGGTCTATGAGCTCTGAGCTCGCTCCGTAATGGGGAAGACTGGCTGGGTAACCAGCAGGCGACCGAGGTTAATCACACACACACACACACACACACACACACACACACACACACACACACACACACACACACACACACACACACATTTCCATAACTGAGCCCTACACAGGCTACATATACTACTAAAACTGCATAATAAAATTAAATTATATCCTTAACTTTATTTCACTGATTTTGCAATGCTTCCAATTGTTTTTGTTTAATCATATATTCCACCTCTTTTATTTTCATCTCCATTTCTTTAAGTTTTAGATCAGCATCTTTCAAAGCACCCTCTTTGTGTTTCAAGTCTAATTCTGATTCCCTTAATTTCAAGTCCATTTCTTTTAACTTAGCCTCAAACTCGTGCTCTTTGCGCTGACATCTACAACATTCTTGGAGAGCTAATTCTTGTGAGGTTAGTGTTGCTCCTTGAGGTGTTTCTGGTGCGGGTTGTGGCTGGATGGAAGAGTGTTGGCTGGAGGAGCAGCACAAGGCACAAACTGCCATTCACTGTCAGGTTTTGTACTACTGGTGTCCATAAACGGAATGTGGTCTTCAGGCTGCTGAAGATCCATAGTGGTAGGACTGTTGTTTGTACCTGCAAATTATAAAATTAAAGTAAGCGTCTTAGTTGGCCCAGCTCAGCCTGCTCGGGGACTGAACCGGAAAATATCAATACATATGTAAATGAAATGAACGCGTTCTTTGCTAGATTTGAAAGACATAATTTCAGTGATGCGTGTAATGAGGTAATGACAGAAATTCAGTCTAACAATGATGAAAGAATTATAATTAGGCAAGAAGACGTGCAGAAATCCCTGCAGAATATACGGGCAAGTAAAGCCACAGGGCCAGACGGGATACCTGCTAGGGCACTAAAATGCTGTGCAAAACAACTGACACCCGTACTGACCACATTATTTCAGGACTCGCTGGATCAGGAGTGGTGCCTTATAAATGGAAAGAATCTGAAGTGAAACCTATTGCAAAACTAACTACCCAAAAGATCACAAAGACTTCAGACCTGTAGTACTAACATCTAATATTATGAAATGTTTAGAAAGCATTGTGAAAAACTATATATGTGGAAAAACAAATAATTTAAAAGACCCTATGCAATTTGCTTACTGTAACAATAGAAGTGTACAGGATGCAACACTTGTACTATTAAATGATATTAATAAGCATTTAGACAAGCCCAAATCACAAATTAGAGCACTGTACATCGATTTTAGTTCAGCATTTAATACAATGCAACCTCATATTTTGCTCAATAAAATGCTAGAAATGGGTGTAAATAGAAATATTTTAAGATGGATTTTTAGCTTTTTAACCCAGAGACCGCAATATACCAATGTAAATAATGTTAAGTCTAATGTGATAGTCACCAACACAGGAGCCCCCCAAGGTTGTGTATTGTCCCCAGTTCTTTTCACCTTGTATACAGATGATTGTAGAAGTGAAATTGATGATTGTACTATTATAAAATATGCTGACGATACAGTTATCTTAGGAAAAATTGTAAATGATAATTATGAAGGTTATCTAACTCAAGTTAAAAAATTCGTTGACTGGAGTAAACAAAATTTTTTGGAGCTTAATGTAAAGAAAACGAAAGAGATGATATTTGATTTTAGAACTAAAAATAAACACGTACCAGACCTATTAACAATTGAAGAAGAAAACGTAGAAAGAGTTAATCAGTATAAATATTTGGGCTTTATGATTGATGACCAGTTGAAGGGAAGTGTCAATACAGATATGGTGTCAAGGAAATGTAACCAAAGATTACACTTTGTACGTATTTTGTGTAACCTACATGTAGATAAAATGGTCATTAGCCTATTTTACAAATCAATTTTAGAATCAGTTTTAAACTTTTCAATCACTGCCTGGTATGGAAAACTTACTTGCAAAGATAAAAAGAAGTTGGGAAGGATTGTTAAAAAAGCAAGAAAACTAGGTGCAGAGACCATATCATTAGATAAGCTTTATCAAATAGGTACAATGAAACAAGTAGACAGAATGATGAAAGATGCAACCCATCCGCTACATAATTGTTACACACATCTTAAATCTGGAAGAAGGTTAGCACTGCCCATGATGCGTACTGATAGATACAGAAAGTCATTTGTACCTAAAAGCATTCTGCTTTTCAATCATCTATCATCACTATAACTTCTAGCTTTAAGTTGTCATGATAACTGTAGGTGATGATTCATGATAGGGATGGTGACAACTTGATATCACATGTATATTATAACAATGTTACATTTTATACAAAATAACCTATGCAATGTTTCTTGTTAATATTTTATGTTTCCTGTTTCTCTGGTTTTATCTATATTTTTAATGTGTATACAACTACTAAGAAGCTCTAATGCCAAAATGAATTTCATTTTGTATTACATTTTGTAAGACAATTTGACGAATAAAGCATCTTATCTTATCTTATCTTATCTTAACAGCCATGAAGTTTTTTTTTTTTTTTTTTTTTTTTTTTTTGTACTTGGCTATTTGCCCTCTTACATAAAAAAAAATATGATTTTTAATTTATCAATATTACAATTATTATTTTTTTTATAGTACATGTATATATATTCAGTCCATAGTTAGAGTTGGTGAAAAATTTCTAAATGTTGTTTGCATCAAAAAACAACTTTCCTGCAGAAGTGATTCTTTGATACGAAAATGTGCTACATATTATTTTATACAAAAAGTAAAATATTAGTAATACTTTCCCCTTTCAGAAACAACAAAATAAGTGTTATACTTACAGGATAATGGATCACAATCCAATACATTTTCATCAAATTCTTCTTTAATGATGGACAAGATTTGCAGATTCGTCATGCTGGCTTTCCCTTCCTCAGGCTTTGAAAGTCTTCCTCTCTGCATGGCTTCTCTCTTTTCTAGGGCATACACCTTCTTACCTCTGTAAAAGTAGAAACAAGTAAATTCAGATGATTATTTTCAAACTTAACCTAACAGTAAAATTTTATAAGACCTCTTTCCTTTGCCAAATATGACCATTTGTCTCTTTACACTTTTATTAAAAGCAAAGATTTTTCTTTTGGGTATTCCCGAGCAACTGTCTAAACCAAAACAAACTTAATCTAAGCTGATTAACCAATCCCTAAAACTAGCCTATGCTAATCTAACTCTGTTTCTGGCACAATGTGTTGATTTTCAAAAGCATCAATGTGAATTAATAATAGCTGGCCGTGCAAAAAGAACTTCACAAATTTGAAGTACTGCATGTGTATTACCACAACATGCAGTCATGCATAGACCACTCTAAACCTGGACTACACACCCCAGAATCAATGGCCTCCTTTCCAGCTATAAATATGTTAATGTACTTAATTACCATTGCTAATACAGGTTTTCAAATATGACCAATAAATATTGTAAGAACAATTATTATCATCATTGCTAGTAACAACAGTTTGAATGCCTTTAAGCTGTAGAATAAATCAGACAAGCCAGAAAGTATACTATATTTTCATTGTATGGAACAAACAAACACAAAAAAAAAAAAAAATAAATAAATAAATAAATAAATAAATAAATTAATTAATTAAAAAATAAATAAATAAAAAAGAAATCAAACCGATCTGCACCAAGCAGACGACGCACCAATTTCTGTTTGTGAGAGATGGTTTTGAAGGCACTCTCGTCACTGAACACCACCCTGTGCCAATCGTCTGATGTCCAGTATTCGTACCTTTTACAGAAATCAAGTCTCTGCTTCTTCATTTTCTCAGTAAGGAGAGGTTTGCGAGCAGTGCGACGACATGGCAACTTGAGGTGTTTCTGCAGACGATCCTGTATCGTTCGCACTGACACCTCTCCCAACACATTGGCGTGTTCTTCCTTCAGTTCCTTGGCAGTGATGAAAGGGTCTTTTTTCACTTCACGCTCCAGCAGCTTGTCAGTCCTTGGGTGTGTCTTCCTCTTTCTGCCTGTCCCTTTCTTCCTTTCCGGCACTGCACCTGACCCCAGCACGGCAGCAGCTTTCTTGGTGCGACGGATAGCAGACTCTGATCTTCTTAATTTTCTTCCAATTTCCCGGTTGCTTAATCCTTCGCCAACCAAAGCCATAATCATGCTCTTCTCCTGCATGTCCAGCTTGGTAGGTCCCATTTTAAGCGTAATGGAAGATGCCAGCGGTAAAACAATGAGCAGCTTGTGTCACAAGCGTAGGAGGGGAGCGCGGACATCACCTCACCAGGCTCACCCTCCCACTAAGCCGGTGTGACGGTTACTAGTCACTCACAATTTAAATATATGACACTTGCAAGCGGAGAGTTGCCAGGTAGGTATTATTTGTCAAATAAATTTTGTATAGAATTGGCATGCCGAAATAAAACCGTGGCGCCATCGAGCGTCAGGATTTGTTGGGTGCGTCGATTTCTTCTGCGATAGATACATTATTTGTCTTTTCTGCCTTGGTGGGCCTGTACCCAGAATGACAGTTGATTGCTGCACACTTCACCATCACTAACAATCTGAAAAAAAAATTCATGTTGTAGCAAATATCAAGAGTTGCATTAATTTCATTGTGTAGTAATTACTACAAATGCTGCAGTCAATAGAGCATGTTAGGTTAGGTTCTGTAGGTTTGGTTTCTTTAGGTTTTGAAGAAAAATCCATTTTAATTTTCTCGAAGGCCAAATTTAGCTCAATTTTGCATTCCCTACCTATAAATCCTGCTGTCCCATCAAGTTCCTACTTTGTTGTGACTGGAATGGATTAAAAAAATAATGCAAAAGGAGACACCATGAGTAAGATTTACTAGCACTGGTAGATCTGATCTCCCTCTCTCATGATGTGCAGGGCATTGCCAGCAAATGTTTTTTTTTTCTGGTTGTGTTACAGTTAATAGCAACATGGCTGGCTGGTATCCCCTTGATCCAAGGGACAACTACTAATCAAAACCTAACTTAATTCAATCTAACTTAACCTAGCCCCATGGACCTCACAGGAGGCAAGACAGGGATACAAATCAAGCCTGTGGACCTCCTAGATGGTCAGCGTCTGTGATACAAACAAAACCTTATTTAACCTAACCTAATCTAACTTAATCAAACCCAGCCCTGGGCCCCCAACAGATTCTAATCAAACCCTACCTAACCTATAGCTCCTGGGGCTATTGATTGTTATTAGCTATTCTCCTGTTTTTTTTTTTTTTTTACAAAAGAGTATTAATTTCACTAACTTGCATTAAGTTAACTCATCTGGTTACTAGTAAGTAGAGTTCAGTTTCGTCTAGGCCGCATAAAATAACTCGCCAGTCCTACAGGTTTATTTTCATTACCAATAGTTTTCTGCATTTATACAACACATAAGCTAAGCTAAGTATTACACGTCCGTTGACTATAGTATGGCAGTGTAAATCACATTACTGGAGACTCTAGAGCAGTAGTTCCCAACCTCTGGGTCACCACCCAAATTAGGGTGGTGAGGGTATTTGTGAGGGTTGCCAGAAGGTCTTACAAAAATACATATCAATAATTCACAGCTGTTCACATTTCTATTTTGATTAATGTAACTAATATAATTCAGTAGGACAAGGTAAAGATTCTACGGGACACAGTAAGAAAAGAGGTCATAAAACACCTATACTCCTGCAATTCCGCTTGTAGTACAAGTAGCTTTCATGTACAATACGTGTATTTCACCACTGAACAGTCAGTGAGGAGCCTGAATGAGCAGTCAGTCACATCTGTGATGCTGTGGCAGTGAAAGAACGTATTGCATGCATCTTACTTGTTTGTTACGTTGTTTTTTATAATAACTCGTATATGCCTTCCTCCCATTGCCCTCTTTGCTTCTGTCTGTTAGTCTGTCTGTCTACCTCTGTCTGCTTGACTGTCTCTGCTTGTTTGTCTCTGTCTCAGTTAGGTCAGTTTAGGTTAGGTTGGATTTATTATTACAATTAGAATCACTACTCCAGGTTAAGACTGCATTTAGGGTCACAACCAAAAAAGGTTGGGAAACACTGCTCTAGAGGGATCTATGCTGGAAGTGTATGGCTAGAATGCATACTTAATCATTAATTCTAATTGTATATACTATTTTGTGAAGAAAATACCATTAAAGAAAAGTATTTAGAATTATCCACAGACTTTAAAACAGTGTTCAAAATACTAAAAAACCGAGATGGCACACTTATTTACCATAATAAAGGTACAGATATCTATTTGTCTGATAACACTTAGAATTTGGCAGTTATAGCTAACAAGTATGTATTTGAACTTATATTATCAAATAAATGAGGTTCAGAGTATAATCTGAGGAATATTGCCTTCATAAGGAGATATCTGGATGAATATTGTCAAGATTCTGATTCAGAATAACAATAATAACAGAGTTGGACTACTGCAGCTCCTTATATTATAACTTCAAATTGTTAAACTACCAACTGAAAAAAATAATAATGCATAAGGCTGCTAAGATAATAAAACATGTGTCACCTCGCTACAGAGTAACACCTGTATAAATTTATCTACAATGGTAATTGCCAATAAAAGCTTGAGTTGTTTATTATATTCTGTATACTAACTTATCAAGTCATGACCACTGGAAAGCTCATTTATCTAAGAAAATTATTCCATTCTTTAGAGGTTAATACCAAAGTATCAGTAAAGCACACAGCAAATAAGTACCAGCTAAATGTACAGTACCAAGGTGTTACTCAGATATTGGTTTCAGAGTTTCCAGTGTGTGCTCAAAAACTGTATAATATTAATGGGTGCAGCTTAAGGCCACCAGCAGCATTGTAGTTAAGAAAAGGCTTAAAACATTTCTATTCAGGGATATCTATATGTCATTATATTAAGTGTAACCAAATAACTGTTTATGTGCAATTTGTTTGTATGGTTATTTATACTAGAATATATCAGTACAGTCTATGTGTGTGAAATTAGTTTTACAATATAGTACATTCTGATAAGCATATCTATAGTCACATATGCACATTTTTATTTATATCCTCAAGAATAAAGGTCCTTTAGAGCACCATTAGTTGGAGCAAAAGGGTCTGAATACTGTGATAAAGAAAAAATCAGGTAAGTGTCCATGACTTCTGAGCTGGTCATGTCAAGGTGACCCAACCTTTTTCCCTATTTTCACGACTTCAATGTGTTTTAATCGAGATACATGTATACACATGCATAAGACGCTCATAAAAGACAGTATTATTGCAGTTTCAGCCAATACACCACACGTAACTATACACATTCTCACAGTCTACATCACACTTCTACGAGCATTTCTAACCCCATTTTACCATCTCAGAAATTAGTAATAACTTCAGCACAAGCCTTCAAATGTGCAGTGTTCGGCGAGTTTTCTCAAGTCCAGCAAGCTGTGGCGAGCCACGGAGCTCAATCATACTGGAAATGAGCAGTACACTGACTTGCATTTGTTTCTAGCTGGGGTTTGTAGGTAACTGCTGAATAAGATTCTTATTGTGTCTATAGTTCTTTTGTCCAATGACGTGCCACCACCTCTTAACACCACGAGCTGCGCCAATGAGAATTTGCTATATGTATTCGTAGGTGGGGCACAGCTGGGCAGACAGGTGCACAGAGATCTGTGCGCGCAGTTCAGCCATGGACACCAGTGACACTAGTTGTAAAGGCCAGGACCTTCATCCTTTCGTTAGGTATTGTGAGGAGGGATATTGGTAGAGGTAAGGCATATTGTGTAAAGCTATAAGAGAACTGGTGTGGGGGGAGGGAAGCTGCCCCAAAGCAAGGATACAGTAGGTTAGGTTTATGTTAGGTTTAGGTCAGTGTTGCAGGGGGGGTCCAGGGGGGAGCAGCCCCCCCAGTTAGGTTAGGTTACATTAGGTTAGGTTTATGTTAGGGTTAGGTTAGTGTTGCAGGGGTGTAGGGGGGATCTGGGAGGGGCTGCGCCCTCCCGGCTAAGTTAGGTTACGTTAGGTTAGGTTTATGTTAGGGCTAGGTTAGTGTTGTAGGGGGGTCCCTTGGGGAGCTGTGCCCCCCGGTTAGGTTAGGTTACGTTACGTTAGGTTTTTGTCCTTGAATTTTTTGAATCGCCATATCTCACCTCTTTTGGCTCCCCCCCAAAAAAAACCCGATTTCCCACAGTCCCCCAAGCTTGTTGGGGGAGAGGAGGGAGGAGGGGGGAGGTTATTATGTTAGGTTAGGATAATTTCAGGGAAAAGTACTCATGAATTTTGTGTTTTCCCCTTTTTTTTATCTTAAAATGGATATTTTTTCCTTAGATTTTCGGACCCCCCAAATTGCCTCATTTTTTGCTTTCCCCACCCAAAAACCCCGCTTTTCAAGGAGGCCCAAAAGCTTGTAAGACTTAGGGAAAAAGAAATTTAAGATAGGGTGTATTGGCTCAAACTGCAAATTTACTAAAAGACTTATACTAACCTTAAGTAGTCACGAAGTTTCCTGAGGGTGATGTGCAGTTTGGTGAGTGCTGACGCGTACTCCTAGAGGGACCGTTGTTGCCTGTCAGGCTGGAGGAGTGGGTGTCACCGGTGTG
>NC_059263.1:9351356-9411356 GCF_017591435.1 Portunus trituberculatus | reverse complement strand
AAGCGTCAAGCGGTACCGGAAATGATGCCAGCACATTCAGTCGTACCAGTACAGACGCGTCTCGCCGAGCTACCGAGACCGCGCCGACGCGCCAGGGCAGCCAGTCGGTACCAGTGTGGAGCGGTACCGAGAGTGAGAATGACTCACTCTTACCCATCACCGCTCGCCTTGAGCCACCTCCACGCTGTATACAATTTGCTCAGTACCGTTTCGGCTATTTACCGGTACGGAAAATTTTACCGGTACAGTACCGTTAAGGCTGGTACCAGTATTACCGGTACTGGTACCGGAATTTGCCCACCAGTCCGTGAGCCGCTCTGCACTTGGCAGGACAAGGCGCTGGCCGTGAGGGACAGTGAGTGGTGGAGATGAAGATACCGATAATAGTGATATCTATAGTAGCGAAGAGAATATTGTGTGTGTAGCCTCTCAGTAATCAGAGGTTAACTATTTAAACATGGTTGAGGACACAAAGTGGACAGTGGAGTGTGGGTGCCTGCTAGTGACACGGACAGCCGCCGCCGAGCAGTCTTTGGCTAACGTAAGTAATATATTGGTGTAACTCATCATTTCACGGTGGTGCCATGTCATAACCTAACGTTGGTAACCTCCAGGACAACATATCAGTGAACTAACACCTGCACATACTTATAAAACCAAATAATTCAAATCTTGAAAACGTAAACAAACCGATCCCTGACCCGCCGCCTCTCTCTCAGCCATTATCTGCCTCATCTCTCACTCATTACAGGCCAGACAGGTCACAAAGTGGACCCATAGGCCTAATCTTTCATGTCAGTTGTTGAGATATATCCGCAATTACCTGATTTGTGTGCTATGGAGGCTCAGTGAGAAGAAGCGGGCCTACCCATGACGTCACGAGCCCCAGGCTGTGACGTCATCACCAGCTCCCGCCCAAAATGCCGGTCCCAGATGCTCGACTTCCACTATTATTTATATTTGTCTCAGTTCATTTATTTCGAGTCACAAGTGCCTTTTAAGGGTTTCTAATGATAGTTCGCAGTGTTTTACGTGTCTTCCATGCTTGAGTTGAGTGAAGTACGGTGATGTAGAGGGTGTTTATGACTTGAATGGGAGGGCCAAAATACGCAAAAATTTTTACCTCCGCTATCTGTGATTTTTTATTTGAGGTTGTAGCGAAGTGTTTGTGTTTTCAAAAGATGGTTTATCATGAGAAAAGTGTGCAAGGCTCCTGAGAAGTTAAAGATGTGGACTTTAAGAATGATATGTAGTCCTGTTAATATTGTAAACAACGTCATTTTTAAATATTATTTTTCTAATAGGGCGAGTTGCCAGGTTTTGATATATCGAAATGATAGTCATAATTTTTGAAAAACGTTATCGATTCAGTTGAATGAAATTGGTGGGCTTTGAAATTGTGTTTAAGCAAGTCGAAGTTCTAATACTTTATTTAGTATATTTTTGAGCTATTTTTATTATTCCTTTTCTCGGCAATGTTTTTGTATTTTAGAAGTTAGTTTCGATTGATAACGAGTCAGAATTTTTATAACATTCGTGTCCAGCTGCCTTTTTGGGAATCCTCATTTTCAAAATGATTTGCGTAACGAATATATGTGACGTCATCAAGGAGGTTGACCCCGGCTGGACCCAGGCTGATACCTGGCAGGTGTGATACCTGGCTCCAGGCCCGTGTGTGTGTGGTGGTGTGTGTGTGTGTGTGTGTGTGTGTGTGTGTGTGTGTGTGTGTGTGTGTGTGTGTGTGTGTGTGTGTGTGTGTGTGTGTGTGTTGCCTTATGTTTCGTTATGAGGAGCCCACCAGCTGGAACCACTGACACCCAGCTCCCAGCTGGAGGGTGTTGGAGGGAAAGGTGGCTGTGTGTGTGTGTGTGTGTGTGTGTGTGTGTGTGTGTCATTTTCTTTCATGGTACTTAGCGTGTGTGTGTGTGTGTGTGTGTGTGTGTGTGTGTGTAATTCACCCAGCCAGCCTTCCCATTACGGAGCAAGCTCAGAGCTCATAGAGCGATCTTCGGATAGGACTGAGACTGTGTGTGTGTGTGTGTGTGTGTGTGTGTGTGTGTGTTGCCTTATCTTTCGTTATGAGGAGCCCACCAGCTGGAACCACTGACACCCAGCTCCCAGCTGGAGGGTGTTGGGGAGGTGTGTGTGTGTGTGTGTGTGTGTGTGTGTGTGTGTGTGTGTGTGTGTGTGTGTGTGTGTGTCCTTTTCTTTCATGGTGTGTGTGTGTGTGTGTGTGTGTGTGTGTGATTCACTATGGTCGCCCGGTAGTCACCCAGCCAGCCTTCCCATTACGGAACAAGCTCAGAGCACATAGACAGATCTTCGGATAGGACTCAGACTGTGTGTGTGTGTGTGTGTGTGTGTGTGTGTGTGTGTGTGTGTGTCTCTGACGAGACAGCCAGACGTTACCCACGGAACGAGCTCAGAGCTCATTATTGTGTGTGTGTGTGTGTGTGTGTGTGTGTGTGTGTGGGACAACAAGGTCACAACTCCTCGATTTACATGTACCTACTGTGTGTGTGTGTGTGTGTGTGGAGACACACATATCTCCACCCGGTGGGGAACAAGGTCCTCTGGCTTGTGTGTGCTGTGTGTGTGTGTGTGTGTGTGTGTGTGTGTGTGTGTGTGTGTGTGTCGTTATTTCACCGTTCTGTATACGTTTCATCTCTGGCGTCCTCTTTATTATCCTAGTCTGTCAACACAAACTGCAAGTAATAGTGTATAGCGAAATGTGTCCTATTCTTAGCGCTTATTGAGCAAGGGGAAGCTATTATATGTAGGAAACACATAGCCCGGAGCAAAGCAAGGTGCCTCTATCGCCTCGCCTCGCCCCGCCGTGTTAACCCCTGGAGTAACATGACGTGTTTTCATATTTATTCTGGCTATTACTCAATGATTTTATACAGCTTCACAAACTTATGTGGGGATTAAAATAGTGAAAACTGGCCATTAATCTTTGACACCGTAGACCCTTCTTATTGTAAGCAAAATTATCTAATCACACAAACTATCGTAAAAATGCCACTTAAGGGATTAGACTCGACTCACTCAGACGCCCATAACTGAGTGCATGGCGGTAATTCAGTGCTGGAGATCTTAATGACAACAGTGCCCACAGAGATAGATTG
The DNA here is from genome assembly GCF_017591435.1 of Portunus trituberculatus. Lineage (NCBI taxonomy): Eukaryota > Metazoa > Arthropoda > Malacostraca > Decapoda > Portunidae > Portunus > Portunus trituberculatus. The sequence goes on along the minus strand of NC_059263.1, from coordinate 9,408,228 downwards.
AGAGTTTATGGACGACAACAGTAACAACACAGCGCCTTGTTTTCACCCAACATGTTTCCACTTTCCATCGTCGTTCGTGGAGTGGCTGGCGAGAACAAATCAAGGTTCCTCGCAATTCTTTTACCTTGATTTTTGGGTTTGATTAGGCGATTTTATTGACATTAGGAAGGGTCTATGGAGGTCAGAAGATTAATGGCTGGAGTCTTCACTATTTTAATCCCCCACATAAGTTTCTGAAGCTGTATAAAATCACCAAATAGCAGAATGCATAGGAAACGCGTCCTGGTACTGAAGGGGTTACAGCAACGCACACCCTAAATAGCTTTGATACTAGTTAACCCCAATGAATAAGTGTATGCAAGTCACTGTGTGTGCTTGATATCTTACTGAAAACAATGCCTACACATCAAATTGTTTTCACCTATTACATATTTCCATTTGTATCGCTGCACGTGAATGGAATAGCTCTCTCTCTCTCTCTCTCTCTCTCTCTCTCTCTCTCTCTCTCTCTCTCTCATAATCCTAATTCAACATTCCTCTTAGCTCTTCACAACAGACAGATGAGAAAGTCGGAGTAATGAGTGGAGAGATTTGGTAAAGCTTCCAGATAGCAAGTGTGTGTGTGTGTGTGTGTGTGTGTGTGTGTGTGTGTGTGTGTGTGTGTTGGTTACCTGGGCAACGCTCCCAGGTGAACCAAGCTACAGTGGTCGCCTCACACCCACTCCACTCCACTACCAGTACAGACGCGTCTCGCCGAGCTACCGAGACCGCGCCGACGCGCCAGGGCAGCCAGTCGGTACCAGTGTGGAGCGGTACCGAGTGAGAATGACTCACTCTTACCCATCACCGCTCGCCTTGAGCCACCTCCACGCTGTATACAATTTGCTCAGTACCGTTTCGGCTATTTACCGGTACGGAAATTTTACCGGTACAGTACCGTTAAGGCTGGTACCGGTATTACCGGTACTGGTACCGGAACTTGCCCACCACTAGCAGTTAGCCAGTTTCGCAGTTTCCGTTGGCAGCGTTAGCATCATATCAGCCAGCCGTCTCCCTGACACACACACACAGGTTGTACTACGTCACAGCAGGCTGCGGCAAGGCGGGGGCAGCTGCCTTCACACCTTGTGATGCCTAATAAATAAAGACGGGTAGAGACGTTACCCACAATAAAAAAAAAAAACACAGAGAGAGAGAGAGAGAGAGAGAGAGAGAGAGAGAGAGAGAGAGAGATGGAGGGTGGGGGTGACGGACTTCTCTCTCTCTCTCTCTCTCTCTCTCTCTCTCTCTCTCTCTCTCTCTCTCTCTCTCTCTCTCATCAATGGGAGATTGGAAGGAAAGTGAAGGAGCGAAAAGGAGGCAACTCTATTGGTCGAAGTGGAATAAAACAGGGTCAAGTAATGTGACATGACCTTTAGGAAAGGGAGATGGAGGGAAGAGAGAGAGAGAGAGAGAGAGAGAGAGAGAGAGAGAGAGAGAGAGAAAGGAATGAGAGAGAAGTGGATGGAGGAGGGGTAAGGAGTTATAGGAAGAGAGAGGAGGAGGAGTAAGGAGGTAGAGGCAGGAGGGTGGAGACCCGTGACACTGAGCCCCGCTATGATAAGCTTCTGGCATTCTATATCCATTATACTATTACTTTTCTCTATTTTAGTTATATCAAGAAAGAAATTATCTGTTAATGTCAACTATAAGTGCATGCACATAATTCACATTCTCATATTATAATAACATTGAAAGTCAAGTGAAACATGGTCTCATGATATACGGCCTACCTTGTACAGAAGTTAAAAACCTCAGTCTAACTACACCAAGAGATTAGTTTTCTTGCACGATTCTCTCCCTTACGTTAAGTTAGGTTAGTGAAAAGTAATCATTTCGTACTCGGTTTACTCGGTTTCACAGTGTAATCAATACCGAAATACTCGGTTTGCAGAAAGTACTCGGTTCGCCCATCATTAGTCTCTATGCAGTTTTTCGGACTGTTTTCCTTCCCATGTAACTCCCGGCAGAAGGCATCGACTTGCCGCAGCCATGAGTTCTGTGGAATTCCCCTTGGCCCCCTCCATGCCTGGGTTATCCCTTTCGGAGACAGCTCGATATGCAGGATCGGCTTCCGGGTAGCGTGCCACATGTCCATATAGTCGCAGTTGGCGTTGACGGACTATGCTGGTAATCGGCCGCGAATTAGTCTCACGGAGCAATCACTGATTTGACATAAAGTTATACCAGCGGTAAACCATGATCCTGCGAAGGCATCTAGTGCCAAAGATAGCAATGCGACTCTTCAGATCGGTGTTCAGTGATTATAATTTAATCAATTATAGTCTAAATTAATCATAATTTAATTAAAATTTTTAAAGTTTGGTCTACGCTTTTAATTGAATACAAATTTAGAATTTGATGTTTTTGTTATTCCTAACCAACAAAACCAAAACTGGTACTGTCCTATATTCTTTTGTTATGGATTGCCAATTAGCCTCTATTCTTTTAAGTCTTCTTCAATAACCCGCTTTTAACTTCCAGAATGTCTTTTCTGGCTTTACAAAGTCTCAGCAACAGCTCTTGCCTCTTTATTTTGTGGTGTAATTGATTTGACTTTATATTCTTTCTATGATTCCAGGGAGAAGTACATGTTCAAACAGCTGAGGAGCACGTTGACAGCGGTTTCCCGCGTTTCACAACAATGTGTTCTACACAATGGGCTAATTTGGAGATTCGAACCTACCAGGTTTCGCGGGCATAGTGTCCGTGGTGAAACACCTTCAAAAATTCTTCCACATTATTTATTCTCTCTACTCGAGAATTCCACGTGAATACAAATATACTCAACTACTATCTATTTAAGTGTATGCCTTGTATGTATGATAATATTAACAAATAGAATCATATGTATGTTGTAAAAAAATAGCATGGAAAACTTCCACAGGACATCGCTTTTATGGATGGCTAATAAATTTTAGAACTGTGCATATTTCGTCATAATATATATCCTGTCACTAATGAAAACGCTAAAGGAACTTGACGAGATAAGGTACGCCTATAGAAAGAAAGCAAGACTTCAGAAATATAAAAATATAAATTCACAAATGGCATTTAGAAATAAACATTACAAAAGTGTATCGCCACCGGAGTGGAAGTTGCCAGTTGTCGCCACATGGAATAATGCAGAACCAAAACAAACCAGCATGTTCTTCCGTCTTCCTGCTCTATGGCTTAAAAACAAACTGAAAAATACCAGTGAACTTACTATCAGTGGCATAATCTTCCTGCGTGAAGTGATCTTTACACACCACACTTCTTGTAGGAGTCCATTGGTCTCGCCTTATAACGATCATCCACAGTTTCTTCCTATGTTCAACCCGTGGAAATAAGTGACCACCGTAACCATTGCATAAAGGGACACAGCAATAATCAGGCATATTAATGGTGGAAGTATTCAACAGCGTGCGCCTGAGTTTGTTTGGTTCTGTATTATTCCATGTGGCGACAACTGGCAACTTTTGCTCCCGCACGGTGATGCACTTTTATAAAGTGAATTTCTAAATGCCATTTGTGAATTTATATTTTCATATTTCTGAAGTCTTGCTTTCTTCCTATAGGCGTACCTCATCTTGTCAAGTTCCTTTAGCGTTTTCATTAGTGACAGGATATATATTATGACGAAATATGCACATTACTAAAATTTATTAGCCATCCATAGAAGCGATGTCAGGTGGACGTTTTCCATGCTATTTTTTTATAACATACATATGATTCTATTTGTTTATATTATCATACATACAAGGAATACACTTAGACACATAGTAGTTGAGCATATTTGTATTCACGTGGAATTCTCGAGTAGAGAGAAAAACTAATGTGTGGAAGAATTTGTGAAGGTGTATCACCACGGACGCTATGCCCGGGAGAGGCTTCACAAGCTCCCCATTATGGAAGTGTAACATAAGACAATTATCACAGTTTTCAGTAGCATACAAAACATTTTTGTAAGCCACATGTAGTAGTTTGTACTGTGGCCTGACACTTTTCCTGATTAAGTATATGCTTCTATCTATTCACTCTGCTTCTCGTTTACCATACAGTGTACAGTGTAGCCTACACCATTCGCTTCTCATGGAATATTCCGATAATGGGCAGAGCTATGGGCGACTTTGTGCAATGCGTGCCACTTACTGTGAAATTTAGTAATTTACATTGCGTTTTAGGCTGGGTGCACACGAACCACTTTTTTGTGGTCAGTGGCCGCCCCACGTGTAGCCCCTGTTCACCTAGCAGTGAGTAGGTACGGGATGTAAATCGAGAAGTTGTGACATTGTTGTCCCGGTGTGTGGTGTGTGCCTGGTCTGATCAGGCCTATCCGAAGATTGGAAATAATGAGCTCTGAGCTCGTTCCGTAGGGTAACGTCTGGCTGTCTCGTCAGAGACTCCAGCAGATCAAACAGTGAACACACACACACACACACACACACACACACACACACACACACACACACACGCGAAAAAAAAGTCCAATAGAATACACACATTTCTATATATGTATATACCAACAGACGACTTTTTTTTGTGGCGACCACAAAATATTGGCGGGTGGGTCAGTTTTTCCGACCACAACTATGGGCAGCCACAGTGGCTACTGATAGAAACTTATTTCCAATGGCATCATGCACACAAGCCACTTATAGTTGCTGATACCTTGTTACTCGTGTCACTTCAAGTATTCTCTCTGTGAGCGAATGAGGGTGGAAGACATCATTTATTGAGTTGTTTGACTATGAAGCATTGATTGCACAGAGCCTGATAAGACAGTCCAGCTGAAGGAATACAGCGATAAGAATATTAAAGAAAAATTGTGGACAACGGTGTGTGTGGCTGTGGTCATCCACTGGAATAATCTTTCGCCTGGAGAAAGAAATGAGAAAGATAACACAACATATTGTAATTTAAAGAAAAAGATAATTATTATTCACCAATATGTTAAACCTGCCTGCTTAATTGTCTGTCTGTCTGTCTATTTGTATGTTAATATGTATACATGTATGTGTGTGTGTTTGTATTTATATATGCGCATGTGTTAACATGTGTGTTTGTATATAATATGTAACATGTGCGTAGCCTCTGTGTGTGTGTGTGTGTGTGTGTGTGTGTGTGTGTGTGTGTGTGTGTGTGTGTAATTCACCACGGTCGTCTGCTGGTCACCCAGCCTGTCTTCCCCATTACGGAGTGAGCTCTGAGCTCATAGACCGATCTTCGGGTAGGACTGAGACCAGAACACACTCGAAATATCGGGAAAGCGAGGCCACAACCCCTCGAGTTAAATTCCATACCTATTTACTGCTAGGTGAACAGACCCTATATACACATTAAGAGGTTTGCTCATTTGCTTCAGCACCCCCGGGACTCAAACCCGGGCCCTCTCGATTGTGAGTTGAGCGTGCTATAGGCCTGTCCACACCAGGAAACAATGTTTCCCAACTGTTTCCAAACAGTTTGGAAACAGTTTCTCGGAAACTGTTTGCAAACAGTTTGGAAACTGTTTTCACACAAGGAATGACTTAAATAGATAAGGAAGAAAAAAATCTCTTCAGAATCACCGTTTTAGCGTGCAACCACGATCGTTCAATTGCCTATGTGTGTGCTCCTGTCACTGGATCCACAAAATGTTGCTGGTGGTTCACTGTAAAATGCTGGTACCCATGGCATCTAGGCTGCTATAAGCAGGCCACTCATCTGAATAAATTACTGAATCATATGCACACTCCCTTTCAATAATAGGGATTAGAGTGTTGCGGTCACGCCATTCCACCCAAAAGTACCCGACAGTCTGAGCCTTGTTTAAGACCAAAAACCCAAGGCCCATCAACTCTACGCCCATGGTTTCTGTTGTTTTCTTGTTCTGCATCAGTGTCCTCGGAGCAAGGAGCGTTGTCTCCATTCAGCATTCTTCCTCGGTTGTACTTCTGTCGACCAGCAAATCTTGCCTCATCAATTTGGATGGGGTTATCTGTTGTTCCTACCATCTTTCCTCGTCGTTGATGAGAACCTATGGCTGTACACACCTCTCAGCACATGTTGAATCAGTCAGTTACAGTACTGGTAGATTTTCCTGTTAGAGTTGTTACTGTGGACATTGGTACATATATCTAATACAAAGAGAAATATTAATTATAATATTTCACACAGGCTCAAGTTGCAGTGCAATTTGTTGCTCATGTCCGTATAATGGAAAAATTCATTTCCTGTACAAACAGACTGTGTAGTTAACACCCCTTTCGAAGACAATGTATGCTTGAATTCTCCTCTGTTACACGGGGAGGGTCCTAGAGGGACGCGGGTCACGCGGTAGACCTCAGGCTGCACCTGTGTAGGCCACATATGGTGGTAGACCTCACGCTAAAGTAGCACCATGTTTCCTGTCCAGACCTCAGTTGTCAGGATCCCTGTGATTGTAGAAACTGCTGCAGCAGCCTGAATTTTACATTACACCTGCAGAAAGCTTATCAGCAATATCCGTCATGGCATCCATCTTCTTTATTCTATTCTTAATAATCTCCACATGTCACATCTCCACAATGCTGGGGATGAATGGAGCAATTCAATAAGTTCTAGAGTTTTCTCTGCTGACTGCATGGTGTTGTCGCTGCAAGCCTCGCGTGGATACTGATTCATCACTTCCGCCACACACACAAACACACACACAGTACTTGTTTTGAATTAAGAGATCTTTAGTTGGATCGCGCTATGTAAATAAACCACCCAGTAAGGATATCATATTTTGGCTATTAGTTAAATTATATGTCGCTTCTAAAAGTGTAGTGTATACCAGTCTGGGAGCCTTTTTTTCTTGTGGTGATTTTTTTAAATGAATTACGTACGTAAATATTCGGCCACAGGGGCACGTCAGCCGTGCCTTCCCCCAAGGTTAGTCCACCAATGTTTGCCTGCACTCCCCCTGTGTTTCCAGAGCCAGATAGTGAAGCAAAGCCAGAATTAACCATGAAAGTAGATAAATAGCCATTACTGTCTTAAATAAAGCAATATCCCCATTCAGACCACCCGGCGCCCACCATGGCCCGGACCCAGACTCCGCCCCATCAACCCCTATCCATGGCCATGTCAACTCTGTCAACATTTCCTTCAATTCTTATTGTTTCCTGCTGCTGCCCGCCTGAAATGCATTAAGTGTAGTGATAGGAGGAAGAAATGTGCAATAGCAATAGTGGTAGAAGCAGTAGCAGTAGAGGAAATTAACTTGGAGAAATAATGAAAGAAGAGTTAAATATTGTAACTTAACCTAATCTAATGTTGTTTGATATGAGGAAATGTAAAATTCATCAGGAGAAATTAGCTTGCAGAAATTATAAGGAAAGTTGCATATTGAAAGTTAATCTGATCTAATGTTGTTTGATATGAGGAAATGTAGATAAGTAGGGAGAAATTAATTTGGAAAAATTATAAGAAAAGTTGTATATTGACAGTTAATCTGATCTAATCGTACTTGATGAGAAAATGTAGAAAATTTAAGGAAAGGTGAACTTAGAGGCAAAAATATTAAAAAGAAAGTTGTTATAGATCATCAAAGGGTGAAACTTGACCTGACTTAACCTAACTTGAGGAAAGAAGAGAAAATCGAGATAGGTAAAAAATTTGAAAAATTGTATATTATCCTGACATGAACTTAGCCTAATTCAACTTGAAAGAAGAAGAGAGAGAGGCATAATAAAAAAGCAAAAACAGAAGAAGAGAAAGGAAATGAAGAAAAATAATTATTTCAAATACCACTAAACTAAAACTTTCTTCCAGCCAGCAGCCCACAGCTTGCAGCCACCAGGAGCAGGTGGCTACTACTATTACTACTATTGCTTCTACAACCATTGCTATTACACATTACACATTTCTTCCTCTTATCACTACACTTAATGCATTTCACTTAAATACTTCTATCAGGTCTCCTCTTATCCTATATATATATATATATATATATATATATATATATATATATATATATATATATATATATATATATATAGATAGATAGATATATATATAGATATATATATATATATATATATGTGCTTGAATTTGAATTTTCTTTCACCCTCCCTCATGGCCCCTTTTGTGGAATGAGACGCTTTACCACCACCTAAAGCCTGAAGGGTGTAAGCGCAGTGTGACTTAGATAACTCTAAACATTATTCGGAGACCCCTTGAGGCCAACCCTCGCATACAAAGCAAGGAACACAAGGGCAGGAATCCTGCTTTGCTGGCTAAAGTGAGTGAAAGGACTGTGCGAAGATATGTGAAACTTGGGATACAGGAGTTGCCGTGCAGTTTCAAAACTTTACTTCATACATGCTCACCTAAACAATAGACTTGCTACACAACACATATAGTAAAACACCCACATTCTTTGATGGTGTGGGATTGTTTTTCTTACTATGATCTTGGAAAATTAGTGTTTTTGCCTAAGAATGTTTGTATGAACCAAAATAACTACTTTGAGCTAATTCTGGATGAGTTAGATGAGTGTATGGAAAAGTGCAATGTAGATATCGTTTTGTCTTTCTTTTTGTATTATGGCAGCAAGGCATAGCACAACTATTGGGTATTATAAAGAGGAAATAAAAATTGGTCTCAAGATGGCACGGTCAGATTATGGCTTGGCGCACGGTTGCTTGGGCGCGTGACATGAGCAGGGGTCAGGGTCTGACTGGCTAGCTGGGCCCCTTACATCACACCTACCCTTGGCCCACATGAGTCATAGACACGTGACCATGGATGCGCGGATGGAAGACCTTGTACATCTGGACTGTGTTACTACCCTCGATTCTATTTATGGTAAGAAAAATTCACAGATACGGTATCCGCTCATGTTTTGTTTACACTGTACTGTAGCGCCAACATGCCGCGCAGCCACCACAACAATCAGTTTCTTCCCGTGTTTCTCACTGAACATTAATGAAATCCTAACGGCGTGTTTTTTGTGGATATTATGAGTAAGGGGTGAAATCCCTACTGTCCCTCTGCCTCGGGAGGGACATCATCTGATAGAATACATGGTGAGTGAAAGGTAAATAAAAGCATTTTGTTTATTTCTTTTGTGCAGTACTTTACATTTTTTTTATATGACTATTTTCATGTCTGTAGGGGTGACTTTCGACGTGCTGGAACACATCCCCTTTTATTTCATGTTATAATGGGTTCCGTATACGGTTTTTGATTTGCGGATAGGTTTTCAGGAATGCATATGTATCGCATAACAAGGATTTACTGTATATATATATATATATATATATATATATATATATATATATATATATATATATATATATATATATATATACACACACACTTAACCCTCAGCTAATGCGCCCAACTGGGGCCAAAATAGCTGCGCCATAGCCGAAAACGCGAAAGCCGAATTGATCTTGGCGGGAAGACGGTTTTGGCCAATGAGCGCTGAAATATTCATTCCATGCTGTCATGGCGGGGCGTGCGACAGCAGGCATCTGAGGTCGCGATAATGAAATCTTTGCAGCTTTTCATGGGTGCGCGATAGCAATAAGACGCAATAGCCGGTCGCGATATATATATATATATATATATATATATATATATATATATATATATATATATATATATATATATATATATATATATATATATATATATATATATATATATATATATATATATTATGTATAAAATTTTCTTATGCAAATGTACAATTTCCACAGATTTTCCACCCATTTTGTACTAAATTTCATCAGAAAGGTAATTTTCTTAAACTTTTCCTCAGTTGGCAATAAATTTCCCTGAGGAAATTTCCTCACAAAGTGCAAACCCTGGCTAGCAGCTACTGCCACCGAGAAATTTGTTACAAGATTTTCACGCTTAACTAATTTTTTTGTTTAATGATTTGACATTACATATACAGTATATAAGTAGACTCACTCTCTCTCTCTCTCTTTTTTTTTTTTTTTTTTTATACCATGTGGGCTTTTCACGGGAATTTCTGGGCTAAAGGGGATACTTATTAAGGGTACCTCCTATCTCAAAGCCCACCCACTAGGAAACCGTTGCCCAGAGTGAGGAAGCCCAACCTACACTCAGACCGTGGACAGGATTCGAACCCGTGCGCATGGAGACCCCTCGGACCCCAAAGCACGCATGGATCCACTGTACCATGGCAGACTCTCTCTCTCTCTCTCTCTCTCTCTCTCTCTCTCTCTCTCTCTCTCTCTCTATATATATATATATATATATATATATATATATATATATATATATATATATATATATATATAATGTATCACTAAAAAGTTCATTAAAAATGTCTGAATCTAAGAATCCAATTAGACACACCATGAACTGTTTGGTGAGAAGGCAGAAGTGTGGAAGGATGCAATAAAAAACACAAGATTACTGCCCGTGTTTAGTTTGGTATGAATGAGGATGGGGATTGCACAACACGATCCGATGAGAGGCAGTTGCCAAACAACCCTTTGATTAGCAGCACAACGAGAAGCTGGATGACAAGAGGAACAGAATGCAGTGACAGTGAGGATGAGTCATGAGGTAATGATCCTTAAACACTATAATGGGAGACAGCAAACAGTGCTAATGGATGCAGTGCTGTGCTCCCTTACACAGCACCGCAAGTATTGGTGATCATGCCTTCTTTCCCATGACACCACTCACAAAATGGTCCAAACCTTGCCAAGACAGGACAAATGAAACATCTTGCTTTAGAAGTTGTGTGCTCAGACCCATGGAACAACATAGTCTCATCATTCTCTCTAAGGAAGACTTGTGATTGAAATATAAGAGGATACAGTACTCCTGCTTCAATCTTGTGGCAGAACATTCATGGCAGCTGTCGGTGACTTCTAAGGCCAACATGAACGTTATCTAGCCTTGACTGCCCAATTACTACAATCCATAACAGAGTAGTAGATCGTTTCATTCTTGTAGTGGGACAAAAGGCCAACCAACTTTACCTATGAAATGTAAGTGATCGACAAGGACTATGTTTATATTGTTTAGCCTTGACTGTCATGCAACTAAAGTCTAATATACTGGTATGTTACATCTGTTTCAGTTTTGCAGTAGCACGACATTCACAGGGCAATTGATGTTACCAACTGAGTGAGATGTGATCATCAATGTCCATGTGGATGTTAAGCTTTCACTGTCCTGTCACTGAGTTTTCTTGCCACCTTTCCTGTACATCACCTAGTCAGTCAAGTCCTCTCTTTGGCAACCTAGTCTGAGCACACCTCCTAACGTGTGACATCTCATTTCTTTGTTTCCTGAGTGGTTCATTACAGAAAGAAAGGTCACATCACTCATGTAGAAAAGAACAAGCAAGGCCTGACTATTTGTTATAAGTAAGCCCCTTGTCAGGCTAAAAGAGGCAATGAGATTACCTGTACACCTTTGTGGAAAAAAAGATACTATACACAATATATTCATTTGCATATATATATTCATCTATATATCTTAAGTGTAAAATGATTATCACAAGAGCAGCATCAATAAAATAGAGATTCCTGTGTCAGATCAACAATGAACTGGTTATGCACTCTAGGAGGGTGATGCTTGAGGTGCCTTTTTGGTCTCCTGCTGAAATTAAAACAAAATCACATCCCCCACCCAGCTTTGCAAGATTTCAGGAGAACTTTTCTGGTCCCATTCAAAAAGAAAAGTAAAATGAACACATACTTAACACAACTTTCAGGTGTCTTTGCTTCCCTAAAAAAAAAAAAAAAAAAAAAAAAACCAAAAGTGAGCCACATATGGGTGCACAGCTTTGCCACACAGACAAAATTAACATGGAAGTGATACACAACCATGGCATATAAGAATAAAATAAATAAATAAAAAGAACACAATTAATAATGGTAATTATAGACAAATTCTGGTGCTTCATGAAAATATAAATTGAAGGAAGAAAGACATAGAATGGAAGGCACTGCATGAAAATCCACAGTACAACAAAGGAAAGAGAAAAATGTATCTCATTCCAAGCAAAAATAACTTTTCAAGCCCAGATGAATTATATTTACAAGAACCAGAGATACTACGTACATCCCATTATGCCTCTGAAGAACACTTTCATAAGGGTTTAGTGAGTGTGTGTGTGTGAGTATGTATGACCAGGAGCACTGTAACCCCTCCCTGAGTACCAGCAATGAACCAATAATGCCTTTGTATTGTTCCTTGTAATCAACAAGTGCATCCAGGAATGTGTCATTAGAACTAAATCAGGTTCCTGTGTGGATTCCTTTGTCATAGTGAGCTACAGAGTGTGAAGCTTACTATAAAATGTATCTAAACTAGTCCTATCAATCCTGGCTAATTCTTGACACCTCATTGAGACTGAACCCCCAACAAGAGCCAGAACAATAGTACAGTACTAAAAATCTCAAAATCAGAAATTGTTCAAAACCTAGACGATAACAATACCAATGCTGCATACTGAGGATTCATCATCATACAGGCAATATATAAAATCTTCAGTATAAATATTAACATTACTGTGCACAGCTTTGCATCAGCCAAGCACGCCACAACCCACTGTCCATTACAAACACACTTGCCCACCTCCCCCTGCAGGACTGCCGGGGTTGGGGACTTGGCGGTGCATCATGATGGGGGTGGTGGGGGAGGTAGGGACATACCCTTCCCCTGGGGTGCAAGAGTCACCTGCGTTACACCTTTAATTATCATCTCGGCCACCTGGTAAGCCATGTCCTCCTTCACTTTGTCCTCTTCACGTCCCATCAACCGTCTGATCTTCTGTAGACCTGACGATGGCTGGCGGTGGTATGGGTGAGGCTCAATCTCTGCCTCAAAGCGCCCCAGCTCATTGACAAAGCCACAACTCAGCTTCCTGCAGGGTGGTCACAAGTGTGAGTGTGGTATTGGTTCTCATCCATAGTTACATTCTCCTCAACTATCCCCTCTGGGTGCTCCATGACTCCAGTTTGTGTGATTTATTCTGCATTTAAAGATCAGTGAGAAAAATGTAGTTTAATTTTGGTAAGTAGACATTTAACTCACTCTTTTGGCTAACTCTCTTGGAGCTGTATGGGGACTGGCAACTAAGTGCTTTTTTTTTTTTTTTTTTTTTTTTACTTTCTGGTGCCCTTGGCCAGTTTTTCTCTCTTAGTTAAAAAAATAAATAAAAAAAATAAAGTAGAGAATAAAAATGCCCGTTTCCCTCTCTTCAATGCTTTCACTTTCAATCTTTCAATATACCCGATTATGTTACCCATACAAACCTAAGACTAAAACTGTAATGCTTTCCTCCTCCTCTTTACTTCCATGCTTTTGTTTTTCTCTATCTTTCAGCCGTTCCTTAATTTGTAACTGATATAAATTCCAGATTAAAAAATGTAATACTCTTTCTTTATTTATGTTATATCTCCCCATCCTTCAGTCTGTCCCTGATTCCTTGACTCCCGGCTACGCTAAAAAGTGATGACTCACGTGAAGGTCTTGCGGCGCCACAGTGAGTCTGGGTCATTGAGCTGTGACTCGTCAATCCTCATAGAAGACGGATCAGCCAGGCTTTTGACACGGCAGGAGGGTGTTGCTGACGAGTCCATGGCCAGCAGGGTGTTCTGTGTACTGATGCTGACACTACTGCTGCTCTGCTCACTGCTGCAGGTGCTCTCTGATCCTGCAAGGCACAGCACCACTTGGCTCAAGGCTAAAACATTGTGAGTTCAGTTCTGGCTCATGGGAGTATCTTGGAGGATGTCACTATTCCTTCATATCCCTTGCTGATGCCTGATGACCTTTGTGGGTTGCCATGATTCAATTTCTATGTCATCATCACATCCTAAAAATGTTGAGTTACTCATTGAGAAAGTCTGCCATTGGCTTTGGCTTCATCACTACCTGCCTCACTAATTCAAATAAGTTGTATTACTAAAATTACTACTGCTAAGATGAAGAGAAAATTCATTAATATTTTTTTTTCCCTTCCCACGACAATCTTTCTGTGTGTGTGTGTGTGTGTGTGTGTATTTACCTAGTTGTATTTACCTAGTTGTAGTTTTACAGGGCCCTGGGCTTTATGCTCGTGTGGTCCCGTCTCCATATCTACACTTATCCAATTTTTTTTTAAAACTATGCACACTCTTTGCTGACACCACTTCCTCACTCAAACTGTTCCAAGTCTCAACACATCTTTGCGGGAAACTAAATTTTTTAACATCTCTCAGACATCTTCCCTTCCTCAGTTTCTTACTATGCGATCTTGTGCTTCTAAAGTCATATTCTTCTCTCAGGATCAGTTTCTCATTATCCACTTCATCCATTCCGTTAATCAATTTATAAACTTGTATCAGATCCCCTCTCTCTCTTCTCTGCTCCAAGGTTGGTAGATCCATAGCCTGTGGTGTTATATGTGTTTGTCTTATCTTAAGTAACCATGACAGTGCTTGCTTCTTAATGAGATATAACATGTATATACAAAGCAAAGACTTTACCCATCCTTGTTTCCAAAAGGTACCTGCCCAAGTTCCTGGATAGCGACTACTACCTAAAGCACCAGATTGTGTGTGTGTGTGTGTGTGTGTGTTTTACCTGTGCGTTTCTTCCGCCCAAAAAGCTCCACACTGCTCTTCACAGTATTGATAAGCTCACTTAGGTAGCTGATGTGAAGGCTGGAGGAGAGGTATCCAGGGAGGAAATCCTGGAACAAATATTGGGGGATGTTAGCATACAGAGAATCTCTTGGTCTCTCCCTTAGGTAATAAATAAAGGAAGAGGAGCACCAAATTAGAGTGTAAGGTGCCAAAATCTTATGAGATGGGAGAAAGGAAGAAAAGGGAAGCAGGAATGGAGAAAAAAAAAAAAAAAAAAAAAAAAAAGGCAAAATTAAAACGTGAAAAGATGGGCCAGCTAAAGGACAGAAGGCTGGCAACACACACACAAACACTGACCCTCTCCAGGATGTGCAGCACAATTCTGAGAGGCAGATCAAAGCAGGTGGGTTGCAGGCCTCCATCTGGACAGATGTTGCCTTCAATGACGAAGCGTACCTTGTCACTAAAGCCCTGAGGACACGTGGCCTGCAGCGAGAAGTACCTGCAGCGGAACACAGACAGTGAAAATTACAATTCTGCACTTCCCTGATGTTTCTTGCTATTTTATTCTATATCCAGTAATTTCTTGTGGGTGGCTTTCTCTTTTCTTCCAAATTTCATACACTATAAGCCAGGGAGACAAAGTCACATCCCACACCTCATTAGCTTAGGCCACCTGATGTTCTTGCTTACTTATTCTAAGTTTTTTTGCTGGCTTTCTCTTTTCTTTCATATTTCATACACTAATAGTCAGGCTACATTCCACATCTCACTAGCTTAGGCCAACTTGATGGAGAGTACATGTGAAAATCCTTGACACCTGGAGGAGCACACTCACTTGTCATACAGGATCACAGCATCAGCCTGGGCCTGGGCAGGGTCATAGGTCAGTGGGTCTGCCTCCAGGAGCTGTTGCCGGAAATTAGACACAGCCACCCAGAACTGCAGCATGCTCTGGCCGCCCTCCTGCTCCACATACTGTTCCCACACACCCACAAACACACCACCATATAAGATTCAAGATCCAGGTGCAGACATATAGTGAAGAGACCTAAACTTGACAAAAAATGGTTTGGTAGTTTGGGTGTCATGCTATACCACTGGTATCATCTAAAATGGTATGTATACAGTTCTAACATTAGGAATGAAATCAAATCTTAACCACTAAACTGACAGACTAGGAATGAAAATTTAATCTTGGAAAATACTAGGGGTTGATTTGTCTACTTTGACAATTGGCAAAAAAGAGTGAGAGGCCTGGTTGTGTTACCTCCATGAAATAGGGGAAGGCTGAATCACTGTATATGATGTCTGCCAGCCGTACCGACCCGCTGGTGAGCACGTCAATCTGGTGCTTTAGGTAGTAGTCGCTATCCAGGAACTTGGGCAGGTACCTTTTGGAAACAAGGATGGGTAAAGTCTTTGCTTTGTATATACATGTTATATCTCATTAAGAAGCAAGCACTGTCATGGTTACTTAAGATAAGACAAACACATATAACACCACAAAAAGGAAATATTTATGAATATTGTACATATATAAACTCAACATTCCCTGGTGGCCACTACCTCAACTCACTCTCTCTCTAGAATCCCAATGACAGCCTCCTGAGCAGGCACAAAGCACCCTGGGTCAACATCCTCAAAAGCTGATATCCTGCAGCTAATGAGCTCCACTATGTCCTCCTCCACACCTAAGGGGAAATCTGCATTCTTGGCCAGGTACTTCTTGAATATGGTGAGTGCATCCTCTATGATGCTCTTTCGTAGCTTCTGCGCCCTGAGTCTGCCGTCTTCTGCATCACAAGAATCACCAGCAACAGTTTGTTCCTCTGTCTGGGCACTGAATACATTATCATCACTGACACTGGTATCATTACTACCACCACAGTCTTCCTTCACCTCACTCCCCAGGTCCTGCCTGGGCGTGTGGCAAGTCAGGGCATCTGGCGTTACGCCCTCAGGGCTGCCAAGGGGTGTCACATCACTGGCATACTGAATGTTGCTCACTAGATCTGGCAGTATAAGGTCTCTTGGTGCATCCCTTGAGTGGGTCTTTGCTTTACTTGGATGTGACTCCTCCTTGAGTCTATCTGCAATACCTGCTGGAGTCTCAGATGTCAGAGTGGTGGATCTGGCAGGACTGGTCGGGGGGGCGCTGCGAGTGATGGCAGCTGCACGGAAGCTGTTCGCCTCCAGCCAGAAGCGTGCGTATTTGTCTGCTCCCAGGCCCTGGAGGAACTGCACAAAGTATGGCAGTGTTGAGGGACTGTGCAGGATATCCAGGACAGTCTTCACAAATTGTGCCCGAACCAGTAGTGGGTCATTCCCCTTGGCCTCTGTAATGAAAAGAAAAAAAATAAGAAAATAATTAAGGTATATATGAAAAGAACTGAATTTTTTTCTTTCCCTCACATAATAGCTTGACAGCGGAGGCAGGCCAAACTCCACCTGATCCTTGGTGATTTTCATGGGCTGTGTAGTCAGGAGTGATGGGCCTCAAATGTCTTGCTGTGGATTTAATAATAAGCCCATCATATATCTAATGCTGAGCAGATATGTCACTGTTTCAAGAAGTGAGTTCAAAGTGTTACATCGAAACTTACCGGCTCCTGAGAGGAACAGTTCTTCATCAGCCTTTGTTATGCGGTGGCGGGGGACGGTGGAGTGCCCAGGGCCGGGGGTAAGTGACTCGGAGTTGAAGGAGGCAGGAGTGCCACTCTGAGAGGGAGTGCTGTGGTTCCTCTGCCATTCCTCCCTGGGTCTTGTGTCTGAAGTGACACTGTTGCTTCCACTCCCTACCAACATCAATAACATATACAGACAACCTGAGCTAATGAGAATATATAATATGTGGATGTTGAGGTGGATGTGTGGGGATATTTGGATAGATATGTGGATGGTTAGGTGGATGTTGTGTTGTCAAGTGAGAGGTACAAGGTGTTGTTTGAACCTGTTTCTAAACTTTTATAATTTTTGTTTTTCAACAACATTTTAATTTCTAATTTCTTAACCTTGCTGCTTTACACCCTTATCTTAGCAATACATTACAAACAATTTCTTGGATGCGTGAATTTTATTGTTTTAAATTCAAAGCTTCTGTTTTTACCTTTTGTTGTATGTATTGACATTTAGATCTGGTTCTGTACTGTGGTCTGCGTTGGTAGCGAACCCTTTTGGTCTCCCCCACCCTAACACCCCGCCTCCCTACCACTTCACAAGTTTACCCCAAACTTGAACAAGACCCTGGGGAGACAACTTGACCTCCACACACCACCAGAGCCTCCCCTGCCAGCAGCCCCGGTGTGTGCCTCCAAGCCCTGTCCGTCACTCACGTGTGCAGGTTAAAAAGGGACCATTATCGCCGACACCGGAAGTACCTTATTATTCTTCACCTCCTTCATGTTTCCGAATCAGATGAACTTACAAGACCTAATATCTCCCTGTCACAGCCTCCCTCACCCCCCCAAAGCCTGGCAGGACTCAAGGATGCCTCAGTCTAACAGTTACTCACGGAATTTCCTCCAGAGAGACGACATTTCGCCTTAAATATCATGGAAAATCAGTGTCCATGGCCCCGCTCCTTCCAGCTGACCCAGGAACACAACACTGGGGGACAATAAGTAACAGAATCTAAGCCTGTAATGGTATTCAGTCTCATATAGATAATACTTGATACTATTTAATTAGTATTGTTCAGTGCTTATAAAGTATTAGGTACTATTTCTAAGTACCGGTGTTGTTGCCTATACTCCTCAATGATATCTAATGTTACTTCAATTTCAAATGATGCAGGAATATAAAAAGTGCAGGAAGTCAGAGGCCCTACACTTGGCAGTCTCCGTGTAGATGTAATGTGTGTGTGTGTCAATATCCAACTGTCATCTGTCAGTAAAGGTGTCGAATCTTCTCTTCCAGCTTGAAATGTGAAGAGGAAAACTATTACATTCATCTTCGAGGTGTTGAAAGGAAGCTATCTTCCCTGCTCAAGACAGGCTTTAGGAAAAATACATTAGTAGTGCCTCAAAGCATAAAGTGGTATTGTTACGTCTCTCTCTCTCTCTCTCTCTCTCTCTCTCTCTCTTACCTAGATGGTAGTGACACAGGTTTTCAAGGGTGTTATTACGGTTTTAATGATGTGTTGTTGTTTTTCACGGTTCTAGTGACAAATGAACAAGACTAACAAGAAGAAAAAAAATCGAGTAAGAAAGAAAGATAATAGAAACGAACGAAACGGGAATAAGACTACGGTAGAGATATGATCTTAATCCAATAACCCACAAAGTGATAGAGACAAGTGAGGTGCGCACGGCGGGGTTCATTTGTAAAGGGGAGCAGGTGTAAACATTGCGGCTGTCACCTGTGCGTCACCTGCCGTCACCTGGGGCTGTACGTCACAGGTGAAGCGGCCTCATACCAAGGCTGGTGAGGGGCTCTGGGTAAGGAGGTGATGATAAGTGTGACTGGTGATGAGGATGATAGTTGCATGCGAGTAGTAAGAGCGATATTGTTTATTGAGTCAACCAGCTTCTGTGGATAATTGCTTGGAATGTTCAGGTGGATATATGGATGCTTTGGAGGGTAGTTGGATGCGTGGATGCTGTGGTGGATGTTATTCATCACGGTCGCCTGCCGGTCACTCAGCCAGCCTTTCCCCTACGGTACGGAAAGAGATCAAAGCTTATACTGACCGATATTCGGGTAGGACTGAGACCACACCACACACCGGGACAGCGAGGCCACAACCCCCAAATAACAACCCCTACCAAATTCCTGCCAGGTGAACAGGCGCTACACATTAAGAGGCTTGTCCATTTACCTCTTGTGTAGATGCTGTGGTGGGCCTGTGGATGCTGTGGTGGGTGTGTGGATGTTGGTTGTGGTGGGTGTATGAATACTGTGATGGGTGTGTGGATGCTGTGGTCAGTGTGTGGATACTGTGATGGGTGTGTAGATGCTATTGTGGGTGTATGGATGTTATGGTGGTGTGTGGATGCTGTGGTGGGTGTGTGGATGCTGTGGTGGATATCTGTATTGGTGTGTGGAAGCTGAGATTACTAGAATCTATACATTCTTTAACAGTAAGTCATGAGAAATGTAGTGTTTTCATATTCCAGGCAACAATGATTTTGCAGGAGAGAGGAACACAAGATAAGACACTCAAGTTTGTGGAGTAACACTAATAGCAATAGAAACAACCTACTCTGCATCACCATTGCTACCACCACCAGGACTCTGAGGAACTGTACAGGAGACAAACCAACAATTTTCAGACCAGCTCGTGCGTCCTCTTGAGACATTCACGATGGGGATGTTCGACAAGCTGGTGTTTGCTCTGGGCCTGAAGAAGAGGGAGGCGAGTGTGCTGGTCATCGGCCTCGACAACTCAGGCAAGTCCACCATGCTCAACCACTTCAAGTCTGAGGACCAGAAGAGCAACGAGATTGTCCCCACCGTGGGCTTCAATGTGGAGAAGTTCAAAGGTGAGGATGTGAGGATGTAGAAGGGACGGGTGGTGGCTGTCCAGCACAACACTCAGTCACTCCAAAGCCACTATTACTTGTGTGTCACTGTGCCCATGTGTGAGACTTTGTACACATAAATTTTTCTGAATACTTGTTCATGTTCTCATGGTATTTGAGACTGATTAGATTTGTGAACTGTAATTTGTCTGCATAATGTGTGTATAATGATATTTTTGTGATGTACGTATTTCATCAGAATTTTAGCAATTTTTTTTTTCAGATTTATGAAATGTTCTGATTTGAAGTAAAGCATTTGTAGTCTCATTGCATCATTTGACACTGATAACAAGCCACAAAACATGGAGCACATACAGTAAAACAGCATACATGGAGATAGATATCTTGGAAAATTTGACATCATCTCATTATTTCCTAGCAACAAAATATTCCATCCACTAAAGATCATGCTTTTGTCTTTTTGCATGAGGTTTTGGTGTGTTTGCCTAAAAGAGCACTGTCATTGAGGAGCTTGAGGGGTCCAGTAAGTATAGATGAGCAGGTCTCTCAGGTATGGTGGGTGAGGCTGATGTTGATGGCTGGCCGAGCAGAGAGTGAGTCAAACCGGGTGCGTCTGTTGCTGGCATGACTGTAATAGCTTGTTCATTCCTCCCATACACCATTGCTCATATGAAGTCTTGGATGAGTGGCTTCTCCTAGTGACTGCTTACTCTAGGTTCAGGAGTAAGGCTAGTGGTTGCTTTAGTGGAAGTTAGAAGAGGTTGGGAAATAAGGCTTGTGGATTTAATTTTTTTTTTTTTAAGCTGTTCACAGTGACAATATTAATTAATTTGAGAGACAGTTTAGTCTGTTACTATGTATCACCTGTTATTAGCAGTTGATGGAGTATTAGATGCCCAGTGATCTCAGCTGCATGTAGCACAAGCCTCATTCAGCACTATATTTTAGGCTGTACAAAATTCAGCAACAGAGGATTCACTTTTGAGTATTTTGTTGCTGTATCTTGTTTTCCAGCAGCAGTTGTGTGCGAGTTGTGACTAGGTGTTGAAGTAATTTTGTGACGGTGGCTTTGTATTATAGTATTGATAAATAGTGAACAGTATCTTTTGAATGTTTTAATGCATCATTGTTGGATATTTAATTTTCAGAGTATTATATTGTAGATGAGCTTACTTTGGCTAGAACTAAATATGAACAACCATTTAGTCAGAGACAGAATCCTAATTGTCCAGACTTATCTGATTCAAAAGCTTATAAATTTGAAATTTTTATACCTTGGCTTTCCTCTTCCTTTTTTGTATTATGGTTATGTTCCTGTCTGTTCTATATCAGAAGCCATCTTTATATACTGTGTTGTTAATGTAACATTGTGCTTCATATTAGCTCAATGTCATGTAACTATTGCTGTGGTGTGTTAAGAATCAACCTTTTCTATAAACCATACTCCATAATACCTCACTCATGGTTTCCTCGCCTCCAGCAAGGAACGTGGGCTTCACTGCCTTTGACATGTCTGGCCAGGGGCGGTACCGCAGCCTGTGGGAGCACTACTACCATGACTGCCAGGGTGTCATCTTTGTGGTGGACTCCAGTGACAAGCTGAGACTGGTGGTGGCTAAAGATGAGCTGGACATGTTCTTGCAGCATCCAGAGGTGAATCCGGTGTTTCTAATTGATTCTTGTTATCCTTCATCCCCTCAGTTGTCTCTTACTAATTCTGTACTCAAAACATTCACCTCGTACTCCACTGCACCTGTGTATGCTCATTCTCTAAGACGTTGATTCTCTACATTTCAAGAAGAAACACCCATATCCCTTGTGTTTTCAGATTCGCACTCGCCGCCTGCCCATCCTTTTCTTTGCCAACAAAATGGACATGCGTGAGGCAGTGAGCAGTGTGAAAGTGTCTGCAGCACTTGGTCTGGAGCGCATCACCAACAAGCCATGGCACATCACCGCCTCCAATGCCATCACTGGGGATGGCCTGCATGAGGGAGTTGAGTGGCTCACCAACCAAATCAAGGAGAACCTCAACAAGTGAACAGAGAGATGTGCTCCCACACCCCCACATCTTCCTTAACAGCCCCCTCCTTTTTCTGCAGGTCACACTTACTTTGATGTTCATGAATTGTTTCTCAGCATAGGCAGGTCGCTGACATGATAAGCTAGTGCTGCCAGTCACATTCTTCCCTCTAGTCAGTGCAGTATTAGCACCAGTGAACCAGAGGAGGTTCATTCTCAACATTCCGTCCAAGAGTTGTGATGTTACAATGCCTCTGTGATGAGAGATGTGCAGTACACATTTGACTAAATAATTCCATGTCACAGTAGATTCTCACTCTAATACCACTGTACTTTGTGAGAGAAGGTAGTCATTAAGTTTAGAGGTCATTATAAGGAATATTTCCTCCTAAGAAGTAGGAGAGGTATTGATTGATTTTTTAAGTCAGGTATACTGTAAGTGCCGTATTATTTTTGCACATTAACATTTTCCCTTTCTCAGCTGTCTGGCAATTCTTCTTTCCAATATTTTACCTCTGTATCTATGATGTAAGAATGAAATCATTGATTAATATTATTACTATGCACTTTATTTTACTTTATTCACTGGTGTATCTCATAATGAGAGGTTAATGGCATGTTATATTAGCTTCACAATACCCAAGATTTGTCCTGACTAGAGAAGCCTTCACATACTGGCCTTGATAGCTGTCTGGCCAGCTGAAGTACTTCTTGCTTCAATACACTAAAGAGTGCATTTGTTTCAATCACACAGTTCTTCTCATGCTTCATCTCCTTAATTGCTCTGTTTCACCACCACCGTATGAAAAAATGCATCAGTTAGTCTCAGAAAAGTATCCTTTGTAGATTTTAGATGCTATAAGTTTGCCATAAATGTGATACCTTCAGTTATTCATTTTAGCCAGTTTGAAGTTTTATCTTAATACCGTGATAGTCATTTCTATTGTTTGCTTATTTCCTGAATATGATATTTTGTATTATTCTCTTTTCCCTTCTATAACTGACCAATGTGATGAGGTAGTGGGTAGACATTAAGGTTGGCGTGTGTTAGAGTGAGACTTTACTTAGGTACAATTTAGCTCTTACACATGTAGTTAAGGTTGAGCTCGACATAGGTGGCCTTCAGTTAGCCTTATTGCCAAGTAGGATCTGGCTTTGGCATGCTCAGAATAAAGCAAGTTGCAATGCGTACGTGATCTGGTTTCACATTGCCATATTTCAAAATATCTTATAATGTAGTTATTAACATGGGCTTGAGGATGTGTTTTATTAGATTAATAAGTAGGTATTTGCAACCTCTGTACAAGAAGTTGCTTCAGGATGATGGAAAGGCAACTCTCCTGTATAATAAGATCTGTTGCTGATGTGCTGAGCTGAACTATCATTCTCGTACATCAACAGTGAAAGCCACTGCAAGAACAGTGTGAAGTGTGTGTGGCCCTAATGAGGTACAGTACTGGAGATGTCTATTGTTGCCTGTTCAACTTGTCAAAGGTTGTGCTTGTTCCCAGATCAGCTTGTAAAGTCTTTTCATGCTTGGTACAACAGAGAATTTAACTAATTGCAAAATTGGTATGTACAGTGTCAGATCTATTACTTGTCTTATATATAAGACAAATTAGGTACATGCTGTTAGCCTGCTTGTGGCCAAATATTGCTTCAGAATTTAGACATATTAGGGCAAGCTGAAGTTTACTCCAGAATTTGGACATATTAGGGCAAGCTGAAGTTTAATGTTTACAACCATCTTTAGAAATGGTCTCTCATTGTTAAGAGTATTGCATTATTAGAAAACTGCAATTGAAGAAAAAAAAAAAAAAAAAAAAAAAAAAAAAGGCTGGTGAAAATGCTGTATGGACAGCAAAGGAGCTTATTGCTGTTGACTTACAAAAGACAAAGTGTAGGAAGGGAAACTGCTTATCCTACTGTCATTCATTACATATCTAGTCTTTAAGCTAAGGCATATCATGTATGACAAGAGGTATTGTCAGAGTGGCTTGGCTTATGAGTGCCTGAGGTAAGCTAGTCATGTCTTAACACTTATTGGGGGAAGAGAAATATAGTAGGCCATATTTTTTGACATTGGTTTTTCTAAGAGTTTGGCTTAAGGATAGTGTATACATTTTATAGACACCAATTTAATTCCATCCAGATGCACAATAAAGCATAATTTATTTATACGCCGGGCATTTTATTTTCTATGTTCAAATGCAGATCTACGGTATTCTATAAGTACAGAAAATCTACACACATTACAGTATCACATTCGGAGGTAAGACACACTAATACATCAAAGGTTATTTCTTCAGCTTAACTTTAAATAGGACAGTAGAGGGACTTGTGACGTCTGCTACAGCAATCTCTATTCCATCCCGCAGCCCAAGCTCTGCAGAAAGAAAAATGACATCAACATTCACCAGTGGCTAACTTGTCTTGGTATTAAGAGAGTAGGTAGAGGCAGAACAATCCACACTCATACTGACACAACAAATTCAGACTTTTTAATATTGTATTCTCCTGTACAGATGCTGACACAACTTAAAAACTAACCCTATAAGCTCCATCCCATGATAAGAGAGTCATCACCTCAACTCCCACTCCTGTGTGTGTGTGTGTGTGTGTGTGTGTGTGTGTGTGTGTGTGTGTGTGTGTGTGTGTGTGTGTGTGTGTGTGTGTGTGTATTTACCTAGTTGTAGTTTTACAGGGCCTGGGCTTTATGCTCGTGTGGCCCCGTCTCCATATCTACACTTATCCAATTTTTCTTTAAAACTGTGTACACTCTTTGCTGACACCACTTCCTCACTCAAACCGTTCCAAGTCTCAACACATCTTTGCGGGAAACTATATTTTTTAACATCTCTCAGACATCTTCCCTTCCTCAGTTTCTTTCTATGCGATCTTGTGCTTCTAATGTCATATTCTTCTCTCAGGATCAGTTTCTCATTATCCACTTGATCCATTCCATTGATCAATTTATAAACTTGGATCAGATCCCCTCTCTCTCTTCTCTGTTCCAGGGTTGGTAGATCCATAACTTTTAGTCTCCTCGTATGTCATTCCTCTAAATTCTGGAACCATTCTTGTAGCCATTTTTTGTAGTCTCTCCAATTTCTTTGTTTCTTTTATGGGGGTCCACACAACTCCTGCATATTCCAATCTAGGTCTTATTATAGTACTTATCAATTTCTTAATTTCTTTGTCCATGTAGTGAAATGCTAATCCAATATTCCTTAGCAAATTATGTCTCTCTGAAAATTCTATCAATATGGCTTACCGGTTGATTATTTTCTTCCATCGTCAGACCCAAGTCCTTTTCCTTTTTTACTTTTTCTAGTTCTAATCCATCTCCCATCTTATAGATTCCCACTGGTTGTCTTTCACTTTTTCCCATTTTCCATGACATGGCTTTGTGTGTGTGTGTGTGTGTGTGTGTGTGTGTGTTTTTATGTAGGGAAGAGGGCCAGCCAAGGGCAAAAAAAAGAAAGTTAGAAAAAGGCCCACTTGAGCGCTGGCTCTCCAAAGAGTTCAAAAAGTGCCAAACCGTCAGCCAGAATTAGGGGAGCAAATGCCTCGACACCTCCCTCTTAAAAGAAGACAAGTTGTAGGAATTCGGAAATGCAGATGCAGGGAGGGAGTTCCAGAGTTTACCAGTGAAAGGGATGAATGATTGAGCATACTGGTTAACTCTTGCATTAGAGAGTTGGACAGAATAGGGATGAGAGGAAGAAGCCTTGTACAGCGTGGCCGCAGGAGGAGGGGAGGCATGCAGTTAGCAAGATCAGTAGAACAGTTACCATGAAAATAGCGATAAAATATAGAAAGGGATGTAACATTTCGGCGGTGAGAAAGAGACTGAAGACAGTTAGTCATAGGAGGGGAGTTGATGAGACGAAGAGCTTTCGATTTCACCCTATCAAGCAAAGCTGTGTGACTGGAGCCCCCCCAAACATGCGAAGAGTACTCCATACAGGGACGGATAAGGCCCTTATACAGAGTAAGCAGTTGGAGGGATGAGAAAAACTGTCGGAGACGCCTCAGAACACCTAATTTCATAGAAGCTGTTTTAGCAAGAGATGAGATGTGAAGTTTCCAGTTAAGATTATGAGCAAAGGACAGACCGAGGATATTCATTGTGGAAGAGGGAGACAGTTGAGTGTCATTGAATTAGAGGGGATAGTTGTCTGGAAGGTTGTGTCGAGTTGATAGATGGAGGAATTGAGTTTTTGAGGCACTGAAAACTACTAGATTTTCTTTGCCCCAATCGGAAATCTTAGAAAGATCGGAAGTCAGGCGTTCCGTGGTGTCCCCGCGTGATCTGTTGATTTCCTGAAGGGTTAGACGTCTCTGAAAGAACGTGGAAAGATGTAGGGTGGTATCATCAGCGTAGGAGTGGATAGGGCAAGAAGTTTGGTTAAGAAGATCATTAATGAATAATAGAAAGAGAGTGGGTGACAGGACAGAACCCTGAGGAACACCACTATTAATAGGTTTAGGAGAAGAACAGTAGCCGTCTACCACAGCAGCAGTAGAGCGGTCGGAAAGGAAACTTGAGATAAAGTTGCAGAGAGAAGGATAGGAGTCGTAGGAGGGCAGTTTTGAAATCAAAGCTTTATGCCAGACTCTATCAAAAGCTTTTGATATGTCTAACGCAACAGCAAAAGTTTCACCGAAATCTCTAAAAGAGGATGACCAAGACTCAGTAAGGAAAGCCAGAAGATCACCAGTAGAGCGACCTTGACGGAAGCCATACTGGTGATCAGACAGAAGATTGTGAAGTGACAGATGTTTGAGAATCTTCCTATTCAGGATTAAAAAACTTTAGACAAGCAAGAGATTAAAGCTATAGGACGGTAGTTTGAGGGGTTAGAACGGTCACCCTTTTCAGGAACAGGCTGAATGTAGGCGAACTTCCAGCAGGAAGGAAAGGTAGAAGTCGATAGACAAAGTTGGAAGAGTTTGGCCAAGCAAGGTGCAAGCACAGAAGCACAGTTTTTGAGAACAATAGGAGGGACCCCATCAAGTCCATAAGCCTTCTGAGGGTTTAGGCCAGCAAGGGCATGGAAAACATCATTACGAAGAATTTTGATTGTAGACATGAAATAGTCAGAGGGAGGAGGAGAGGAGGACAAGCCCAGAATCATCCAAGGTGGAGTTGTGAGCAAAGGTTTGAGAAAAGAGTTCAGCTTTAGAGACAGAAGAGATGGCAGTGGTGCCATCAGGATGAAATAAAGGAGGGAAAGATGAAGAAGTGAAGTTATTTGAGATGTTTTTGGCTAGATGCCAGAAGTCACGAGGAGAGTTTGAGTTTGAAAGATTTTGACATTTCCTATTTATGAAAGAGTGTTTGGCAAGTTGAAGAACAGACTTGGCATGATTCCGGGCAGAGATATAAAGTGCATGAGCTTCAAGAGATGGAAGGCTCAAGTACCTTTTGTGAGCAACCTCTCTATCATGTATAGCACGAGAACAAGCTGAGTTAAACCAAGGTTTAGAAGGTTTAGGTTGAGAAAAAGAATGGGGAATGTACGCCTCCATGCCAGATACTACCACCTCTGTTATGTGTTCAGCACAAAGAGATGGGTCTCTGACACGGAAGCAATAATCATTCCAGGGAAAATCAGCATATCTCCTCAGGTCCCCCAACTGGCAGAGGCAAAATGCCAGAAGCACCTTCGTTTTGGGGGATCCTGCGGAGGGATTGGAAAAATAGGACAAGATACAGAAATGAGATTGTGATCGGAGGAGCCCAACGGAGATGAAAGGGTGACAGCATAAGCAGAAGGGTTAGAGGTGAGGAAGAGATCAAGAATGTTGGGCATGTCTCCAAGACGGTCAGGAATACGAGTAGGGTGTTGCACCAGTTGCTCTAGGTCATGGAGGATAGCAAAGTTGAAGGCTAGTTCACCAGGGTGGTCAGTGAAGAGAGAGGAAAGCCAAAGCTGGTGGTGAACATTGAAATCTCCAAGAATGGAAATCTCAGCGAAAGGGTAGAGGGACAGAATGTGCTCCACTTTGGAAGTTAAGTAGTCGAAGAAATTACTATAGTCAGAAGATAAACAGCACAGATGAATTTAGTTTGAGAGTGACTGTTAAGTCATAGCCAGATGGTGGAAAATTCGGAAGACTCAAGAGCGTGGACACGAGAGCAAGTTAAGTCATTGCGTATATGGAGGCAACATCCAGCTTTGGAATGAAAATGAGAATAGAAAAAGTAGGGGGGAACAAAGAAGGTGCCACTGTCAGTTGCCTCAGACAGCTGTGTTTTGTGAGGAAAAGAAGATGAGGTTTAGTAGAGGAGAGGTGGTGTTCCACAGATTGAAAATTAGATCTAAGACTGCGAATGTTGCAGAAGTTAATGTAGAAAAAGTTGAGGGAGGTGTCAAGGCATTTGTGGTCTTCAACAGGAGAGGTGTCTGACCTGGGGACATTTTTGGTCCCCTCCCCAGAGGGGGACTCCGAGACGTTGTTTATTTCGGGTCCCATTTTTATTTTAAATTTTGATTTGGAGTGAAGGGTGTATGTTTGGCAAGTGCATGTAGTTTTGTGTGAAGAAGGAGAGCTGTCTTTAGAGAGTAGGCTGTGACTACCCCCTTGAGTAGTGAGACACAAAGGGAAACATTCAACGAGATCACAACTAGCTTTAATGGAAGGTTCACAGTACCCCCTGAACTAGTGCTATTAGATCTCACTGGGAGTAAGTTATTGTTTCGGTAGGTATCTACTACCTCCTCCATGTGTGTATGTGTGTGTGTGTGTGTGTGTGTGTGTGTGTGTGTGTGTGTGTGTGTGTGTGTGTGTGTGTGTGTGTGTGTGTGTGTGTGTGTGTGTGTGTGTGTGTGTGTGTGTGTGTGTGTGTATTTACCTAGTTGTAGTTTTACAGGGCCTGGGCTTTATGCTCGTGTGGCCCCGTCTCTATATCTACACTTATCCAATTTTTCTTTAAAATTATGTACACTCTTTGCTGACACCACTTCCTCACTCAAACTGTTCCAAGTCTCAACACATCTTTATGGAAACTATATTTTTAACATCTCTCAGACATCTTCCTTCCTCAGTTTCTTACTATGCGATCTTGTGCTTCTAATATTCTTCTCTCAGGATCAGTTTCTCATTATCCACTTGATCCATTCCGTTAATCAATTTATAAACTTGTATCAGATCCCCTCTCTCTCTTCTCTGTTCCAGGGTTGGTAGATCCATAGCTTTTAGTCTCTCCTCATATGTCATCCCTTTAAATTCTGGAACCATTCTTGTAGCCATTTTTGTAGTCTCTCCAATTTTCTTATGTGTTTCTTTTATGGGAGTCCACACAACTCCTGCATATTCCAATCTAGGTCTTATTTTAGTACTTATCAATTTCTTCATCATTTCTTTGTCCATATAGTGAAATGCTACTCCAATATTCCTTAGCAAATTATACGTCTCTCTGAAAATTCTATCAATATGGCTTACCGGTTGATTATTTTCTTCCATTGTCACTCCCAAGTCCTTTTCCTTTTTTACTTTTTCTAGTTCTACTCCATCTCCCATCTTATAGATTCCCACTGGTCGTTCACTTTTTCCCATTTCCATGACATGGCTTTTGTCCACATTGAATTCCATCTCCCATTTTTACTCCATTTCCAGATCTTGTTTAAGTCTTCCTGTAGTATTTCACAATCCTCTTTTGTTTAATGACTCTGCACAGTTTCGCATCGTCCGCAAACAGATTTATGTAGCTGTTCACTCCTCTGGCATGTCATTTATATATACGAGAAAAGTATTGGTGCCAATACTGACCCCTGTGGCACTCCGCTGTCTACTGTTCTCCACTTGGACTTCATATCTTTAACTATCGTCCTTATTTCTCTCCCCCTTAAGTAATTCTTCATCCATCTCAATGTGCTTCCTTTTAAGCCACCCTTCTCCTCTAACTTCCATAGTAATCTTTCATGTGGCACTTTATCAAAAGCCTTTTTTAGATCTAAATAAATACAGTCAATCCATCCCTCTCTCTCTTGTACTTTATCAACTATTCTAGAGTAGAAACTCAATAAATTTGTTACACATGACCGACCTTTTCTAAAACCAAATTGGCTATTTGATAATATTTTGTTGTCTTCAAGAAACTCAATCCATTGCTTCTTTATTACTTTTTCACACATCTTGCATATTACACTAGTTAGTGATACCGGTCTGTAATTTAAAGGTTCTTCCTTCCTTCCGCTCTTATATATGGGAACCACCTCAGCTCTTTTCCACTCCACAGGCTGGCACTGTTCCATTTTCTATTGAGCATTTTATGATGTTGTATATAGGACTTGCTAGTTCTTCCCTACATTCTTTCAGTATTCTGCCTGAGACTTCATCCAGTCCCATTGCCTTTTCCTCATCTAATTCCGTCATCAACTTTTTTATTTCAAGCTTGGTTACTTTAATCTCTTTCATATGGACAGTCTCTATTACCCTGTGGTCTTTCAAATTTGGATTCCTTAGTAAAGACCTCATGAAATTTACTATTTAACAGTTCTGCCATACTTTTTGGGTCTTCCACCATTCCGTTCTCTCCTTTTAACCTTTCTATTGTTTCTTTTTGTCTTATTTTTCCATTTATGAATCTGTAGAACAATTTTGGTTGTTCCTTACATTTTTCGACAATGTCCTTTTCATAGTTCTTTCTTCTTCCTTTCTCACCTTAGCATATTCATTTCTTGCTGTTTTGAAGTTTTCCTTATTTTCTGGATTTCTGTTTCTTCTCCACCTTTTCCATGCTCCATCTCGTTTCTCCTTTGCCCTAGCACATCTTGCATTAAACCAATCTTTCTTTCCTTCTTCTTTAGGTCTATATTTTGGGACATATTCCTGACCCCAGTTTTGTATATTTTTAAAAATAAGTTATATTTCTCTTGAACCGTTAATGAGTTTTCCATCTCCTCCCAGTTTATGTTTTAAAATAGTTCTTGAGATTCTCAATATCAGCCTTTCTGTAATTTAATCGGTCTCCTTTGTATGATTCATCTCTATCTTCCTTTCCTTCTTCTATATCCATTTCTAATATTACATGGTCACTCTTTCCCAATGGGCACTTATATCTTATATCATCGTTAATTGGTATATCCCTTGTAAAACTAGGTCTAATCTTGCCGGCTCATCGTTTCCTCTGAATCTTGTGTTTTCCTTTACTCTTTGGACCATCAAATTATCTATCATTAGGTTCAGGAATCTATCTCCCAGGCATCTTCCCCATACCACTTTCATAATTTTCCCAGTCCACCTCCTTACAGTTGAAATCTCCTACCAATATCACTTTTCTCCTTTCCTTAATGATTCTTGTAAGACTCCTTATTGTGTCATCTATCATGTCTCTATATTCTTGGTTAGTCCATGAGTTTGTTTTGGTGGCACATATGTTCCAATGATTGTTAACTCCTTTTTATTAATATGCATCTTAACATACAGTATTTCTGATTTTCCTTCCCAAACTCCACTTGATTTACCACTATCTCCTTCCTTAACATCATCATGACTCCTCCTCCTCCTTTACCCACTCTGTCTCTCCTCCATATATTATACCTTTTATCTATGTCTATTTTTATTGCCTCATTTAACTTTGTTTCCACCAGGCATACAATATCTGGTTCTTCTTTCTTTATGTAATCTCTTAATTCTAATTTACTAGATAAAATCCCATCTATGTTTGTATACATCATTTTTAATCTCTTGTTCTTATCATTTTAGTTAAACTTGCTCCATTTTTCTCTTCTTTCTCTTTTATATACCATTTCCTTATCCTGTCTCCTATAATTCTCCAAAAAAAATGCCTTCTTCTCCTCCTCTGACCTTTCATTATTTTTTCTCTTGCTTCTGCCACCAGTTCGTTGTGTCTCTTCCTTTCCTCCTCGTTTCTATTTTTCTTTATATATATATATATATATATATATATATATATATATATATATATATATATATATATATATATATATATATATCTTTGCAACCTTCTTTTTCTCTGAGTTTTGTTTTCCTATATAGTACTTCTTCTGCTGCTGCTTCTGATTTTAGTAATATCTTAATTGATTGTTTTCTTCCATTGTCACTCCCAAGACCTTTTCGTTTTTTACTTTTTCTAGTTCTACTCCATCTCCCATGTGTGCATGCATGCACACAACACACACACATCTCAATCTGTACCATGAAAGAGAAGGCAACACATGCACACAGGATGGTGGAGAGGGAGATGAGGTGATGACACTCTTATCACAGGGAGGGACAGGGCATGGACCAGGCAGGGAAGGTCAAGTGAGTGGGTGGAACCTAAAGGCTTAGTTTTTGAGGCAGTTGAACCAATTAAAGGAAAACTGAAGCCTTCACCTGGTGTGGGGTGGGTGGGTGTTGCTAATGAAAAATTTTGCATTCAGGATTGACAACTGCTGGCATCTGTACATTCTTGCTATACTATGATGTCCATATAGTCTATATTAATATGTAATACAATTGAGTTATCTTCATTTGATAGATTTGACGTAATAACAAAGAGAAGTCTCAAGAGTATAAAGAATTGTGATGCAAGAAAGAGTGAATACAATACTGCCTGGTGTCTCTCACTTCCTTCTTACCTTCTACTGTTTTCTTGAGGTTGGGCCTCAGTTTTTCTTCGATGGATGCAGGGGAATGCAGGTAAAGGGATTTAGTTTTGCCGTCCACCATCGCCTGTAGCCCAGGCTTCTTCATCTGGTATAAAAAGGAACCACTGTAAGACATGAAAAACGAACAGACAAAGCTTGCCACTTGTGATAAACTTAAGGATCATTTAGTAGTCATCTCATCCTATGATTAAATCAACAGATCATACCATCTTGGATATCTTAAAAGATGGTGGTTTGGATGTAAAGTGAAAAATAACTAGATAAATAAAAGTACACAAGAGTGATACACTTGCCTGGAATCTAAGGGAGTCTGTCAGTATAGCTATGACATCCTGAAGTTTGTCTGAAGGGCTCACCAATAACTCTTGTGGGACTTGACTGCATGCAACACAATCCTCCTGGAGAGAGAAAAATCAATGGAGCATTGCTAAGTCAAAATTTGTCATTGCAGTCTGGTAGTATAAATGTCAACCCTATCAAAACACCCTAAGTAGTGTGATGATTGAATGTTACACTGTAACTATGCCCCTGCAAAGTATTGGTGACAGCCTTTGTCTTGTATTCACACAAGCTGATGAAAAAAAAAAAGATAAAAGAAAGGTGTCATTTATGCTGTCTTTACCTTCTTTTCCTGCTCATAGGTGTAGGTGTAGATGCCATCAGAGTCATTAAATACACAGTAGTTGTTCATGGGTGTACAAGCTGAGGTGGCCAGCTTGAAGACCTCAGTGCAGCAGGCGGCAGCAATGACAGCATTAGTGGAGGCTACAGCAGGGATGATTCTCTTCACCACTCCCTGTGTCAGTCTGTAGGTCACTCCAGTGATGCCTGTGACATGGCCAAATGTAAGGTACTAGTTATACACTCCAGGGATTGTGAAGGGAGAATAGCAAGGCTGTTTTAAGAGTAAAATGTCTGCAGCCTACAAAACTGTCTGTTGGTGAAGGATTGTGTGTGTGTTGAAAGGAGTGGAAAATGACAATGAACAACCTTATTCTTTTATGTTTCAGCTGCTACCTTCCTCAAGCTGCTTCAAGAAGACAACAGAGAAATCTTATAGAATTAACTACTGTTTCATCCTCTCACCTTCACATTCTACTCACTCATCTTACTCATACAGTGTGCTCAAGGGACATTTCAGGACATAGGTTACAGTCAAATGTTATACTGATACTGAGTTCCATCACAGGAAAAAGAAATACACACATGTGGCTATTTCAACCAATAAGAACAGAATAAATAATGTCTGGAATGGCAAAGATATTCTACTATAAGGAACACAAACTATAGCAAGATTTGTATGTACCAAATTCAGCTGCTCTCTTCTGTGCCTTCTCAAAGATCCAGCTGAGGTGGTGTGGGTCATCTCCATCAATGGGTGTCTCCTCAGAGAAGGGATTTTCCTTGGGCCACAGTAGCAGACGCACCCATTCGATGCAGTGCTCAGGGAGCCTTGGTGTGTGGGCAATGGTGCACAGGGGGAAGTTGATCTGCCATGAGGAGAGTGACACTTACAGAGGAACACATTAAGGTCAGTCACCCTATTTAGTCTTGGAATGTGATAGGTTAGCTTAGGCATGGTTAAATTTAATACTTAACCTGGGTTATATGAATACTACTACACACAATGCTCACAAATACCCATCCTCCTTGCTGGTCATCTTCTAATGTGATGCTGTCTTGTAACATGCAATCTCTCCCCACCAAACGATCACTACCATGAAAGTATCAATTAGTGAGACACAACACAGCTTAATTAGATATGCACCATGACACCACACCTTTCCATAGTGTCTCAAACCAGCCAGTTAACCATACACAGCAATGAACCACAATTAACCAGCAACACCAATACCCTTGCCATCCTAACCTCATTATTGCAACAGCTTAAATCAGTTACTTCATCAGTCACTCTGCAAGTTCCTATCACTGACAAACCTGTGGAGGGAACAGGTCCAGGGTACACTCAATGCAGGAGGTGAGGCCTGGCAGGATGACTCTTGCATTGCCCTTGAAGCCTTCTGTCCCTCCGTCTACCAGAGGGATCACAGAACTCTGCCAAAAATGCATAACTGTTAGACAATGTGTTATTGAGAAAACTCCAGCCAGCTATAAGCCTTGGAAATGAAAATGTAAAAATTGTACTTATTTTTTCTCTTACCTGAAGATCAACACTTCCATTGTGTCAAAACAGTTTACCAGTTCTACAGTATTTTGTGCATATGTTTCTTATAACAGGCTAATTTTTCCAATGATAAAGAAGTGCATTTCTCTCATTTCTTGTTCCTAATAAATAGAATTAGGTCAGACAAAGCACCCATTCAAATACACCTAAGTCTGATTCCAAAACACACAACACAATACATCCTCCCTGTTAAGTTCAGTTCAGTTGTAAGGTGAGAGGAGTTGCCTTAATATTGGCACCTCACCTGGTCCAGCATGCCGTCCTCATAGCAGAGCAGGGAGAGCAGCATGCCGTTGATCCAGCGCCGCGCCACGATGGAATCCAGCCCACACACCACCAAGTGAAAGGAGCGGTAGAACTCATCGTCAAAGTCCTGGATCTTGTTGTAATAGCTTCAGCTGAGTTAAGGGAATGCTTGGGTGTGTCTCCTCAAACCACTTATCTAAAGTAGCTCATTCCTGGACATAGCAAGCAATATAAGGAGTGAAGTCCCGATGAACAATCCAAAATGAAAAGGTAACAAAGGCCGATACAGGTAAAAGTACAACTAGTCTTTTAACACAAAAATAAAAGTGAAGTGAGCAAGGTGGATAATTATTATAAATGATTTGGTAATAACACTGTGAAAATAAATATGACAATGCTCTACAACAAATGTGTGGTAAAACACAAGATATGCACCATGATGATGAGACAACCTGATATTTCAGCTTCCCTTCCTGCCCTCAACCACCACCACCACCACTGCCTCACCCACACCACCACCCTGAGCCAGGCAAGGATACTGTGTGACATGGCAACCCTGGATCCGCTGATTGATGAACTCTGCTGCCACCTCTGCCTTGGCCCGGCTGATGTCCTTCTTGCGGAAGAGGAACTGTCTGTTGAGGTTAGAAAGGTCGATGGTGTCCATGTCCACCACGTGCAGGTTGGTGAAGCCCATCAGTGCCAGGTCCTTCAGCAGCTCACACCCCAGGCCGCCCGCACCTGACACACAAACCACAGCATCAGTATTACTCCAGCACATTCCATACTCTTCTTCCCCTACAGCTTCTTTTCTTCATTTTATCTAGAGCAGCCTGCCTGCTTCTGTATTTCCATCTTCCTATGTTCTCACCTCATTTAATTTAAGAAAGAGGTTTCAAGACATTTATCCTATTCTTTTGGCTAACTCTCTCAAACCTTGAAGCCTTCTGTCCCTCCGTCCACCAAAGGAATCACAGAGGTTTCAAGACATTTATCCATAGTATAAAAAAAAAAAAAAGCCTGCTTAGGCACTGGCATCTAAGTGGGTCTAATTTTTGTTTAATAATTTTCTTGCTCTTGCCCAGATTTCCCCTCTCATATATATATATATATATATATATATATATATATATATATATATATATATATATATATATATATATATATATATATATATAAAAAAAAAAAAATCTTAAATCAGTAAGTATACAGTCATTAATAGCAAAATGACAACAAAGTAACATAACAACACAGGCATCTCACCAATCACCAAGACACGAATGTTTTCCTGCATCATCTTGAGAGTCTCAGGCGATGGCTCAAAGTCAGGGTGGGTGAATGGCCCCTGTCGCTCCAACAGCTTGCGCACCTCACTCCACCGGGCACCCCACTCCACCGCCATGGCCACGGCTGACGGGTGGGGAGAGGGGAAGTGTGGTGTTAGTGCCAGGGAAGGTGTGCGGTTCCCTTATTATGAAATGACAGCCAAGTCTTCATGTAATAATCTTTGTTTCTATATTTTTCTCATAAGGTTATGTAGAAAGAGAAGCAATATTCTAATAAAGGCACTATCATAGTATAGACACACCGTCACCAGCCTCTCAGCTGCACGGGCTAGGGGTTGACAGCGGTCATCAGATATCAGCTAGATGTACACTGTTACCGATATAGCAAAAAAACTCTCTCTCTTACACTATGTGTGGTATGTGTATATGATAGGATGTCTCTCTCTCTCTCTCTCTCTCTCTCTCTCTCTCTCTCTCTCTCTTTTAATAGTTTCCTTACAATTCAAATAATGTAATGAAACAATCTCTCTTACTCTCTCTATTTTGTTCTTCCTTTGTTTTCTGCTGTAATCCTGCCCCTTCATCTCTCTCTCTCTCTGTTTTGTTATTTCTTTATTGTTCTCTGCTGAAATCCTGCTCCTTCATCTCTCTCTCTCTCTCTCTCTCTCTCTCTCTCTCTCTCTCTCTCTCTCTCTCTCTCTTAATATTTTCTTTACAATTCAAAGGGGGAGGTTGAGGTGAGAATTCTTTCACTATATTGATAACAGTGTACATCCGGATGAGATCTGGCGACCGCTGGCAATCCCCCCAACTGCGCCAGCTGACAGGTAGGTGATGGGATGTCTATAATATGGTAGTGCCCTAATACAGTTGACCGTCCAATTTGACTCATTTCCCAGTCCTCCTTTTGCAGTTCTTTCACTCAGCTGACATGACATAGGAATGAAAAATATAAAAACCAAAACTAACCTTAACTTTGACCTAACCTAACCTAGCTAATGTGACCTAAGCTATCTTTATTAGAACCGTGATGAAAGAGATCATTAGCATAATTTTATTTATTTATTTATTTATTTATCTATTTACTTATTTTTTTGCTTAAGCTGGGTAAAATCTCCGTTGTGGTCTGTGCAGGTCTAAATCATGACATCAACAAATCTTACCTTACCAAAATTAATCAAACATCAGTCTTGACAGTCACCACTTGTATCTATTAAAGGTAAATTTGCAGTTTCAACCAATATACCCTATCTTATATTTCTTTTTCCCTACGTCTAACAAGCTTGGGGACCTCCTGGGGAAACCTAACCTAACTTAACCTAACCTTATTATTGATTTCCGATAAGGTAAAATGGGGTTAGAAATGCTCGTAGAAGTGTGATCTAGACTTTCTTTCTTACTTACCTACCATGAAAATGTGGGGGAAACCTAATCTAACTTAACCTAACCTCATTATTGATTTCTGATAGGGTTAAATGGGGTTAGAAATGCTTGTAGAAGTGTGATCTCGATTAACTGACTGACTTACCGTGACTGTGTATAGTTACGTGTGGTGTATTGGTTGAAACTGCAATAATTCTCTATTAAAACATCACCATCCCTAAAAAGTGAAAACATCAGTGGCGAGCTTCAAATAATCAATACACAAATATTTTACCTTTTGTCATATGACCGGTCTCTGCTTCCCTTCAAAGTATTATCTCATATACACGATTTTTCGAACCTATCGACAAATTCTTAATAAATACATAAAGTGTAAGTGATATTCCTAAAATAAGGCAGTCCAAAGAGGTACAGGATGTTTATAAACGCTTAAATAACAGAAAATATTAAGAACTCATCGGATGAACTTACCTCTGTTTACGTTCTCGCTGTAGCAATTTTTTTCAGTAAACAGAATTCATAGTTCCACACTCTAAATTCAACTGAAATGGATATAAAATGTCTAAGATTGCAATAAATGACTTTTTTTTATAATAAAGTTTATTGGAAAAAAAAAAGATATTATTTTTGTTATTTGGCACCAATCCGTTTTTTCAAGAACGCCAATCCGGATTAATCTGCCGCGAAATGTAAATGGGTGGGGAGTTTTTTTTTTCAGAAGTCAATAGCAGATAATTGTCATTACATGTGAAGGGAATATAAAATGATAGATAGATAGATAGAATAGAGAGAGAGAGAGAGAGAGAGAGAGAGAGAGAGAGAGAGAGAGAGAATTACAATACGTACTACATACCATTTCTTTGCCAACACAAATAACTTCTCTGTCTCTCATTTTCTCACTTTAACTCCTTTGTTTCTGCCAACCACTCTTCAGCCAGACAGCGCGTCGATCTTTTCTCAAATTACCACACGTCATACCTCTTCACTATCTTGATGCACTTCCTCCCCTTATATACTACTTCTGAGGAGGAGGTAATAGACACACCTACCAAAACAACAACTTACTCCCAGAGAGATCTAATAGCCCTAGTAAACCTTCCATTAAAGCTAGTTGTGATCTCGTTGAATGTTTCCCTTTGTGTCTCACAACTCAAGGGGGCAGTCACAGCCTGCCCTTTAAAGACAACTCTCCTTCTTCACACAAAACTACATGCACTTACCACACACCTTCACCTGAAAATAAAAATTTAAAAGCAAAATGGGAACTCATTGTTATGCCTCTGAGTCCCCTTCTGGGGAGGGGACCCAAAATGCCCCCAGGTCGGACGCCCCTCTTGATAACGACCCCAAATGCCTTGACACCTCCCTCAACTTTTTCTACATTAACTTCTGCAACATTCACGGCCTTAGATCTAATTTTCAATCTGTAGAACACCACCTCTTCTCTACGAAACCTCATCTTCTTTTCCTCACCGAAACACAGCTGTCTGAGGCAACTGACAGTAGCCCCTTCTCTGTTCCCTCCTACTTTCTCTATTCTCATTTTCATTCCAAAGCTGGATGTTGCGTCTATGTACGCAACGACTTAACTTGCTCTCGTGCCCACGCTCTTGAATCTTCCGAATTTTCCACCATCTGGCTACGACTTAACAGTCACTCTCAAACTAAATTCATCTGTGCTGTTTATCTCTCCCTAACTCTTCTGACTATAGTAAATTCTTCGACTACTTAACTTCTAAAGTGGAGCACATTCTGTCCCTCTACCCTTTCGCTGAGATTTCCATTCTTGGAGATTTCAATGTTCACCACCAGCTTTGGCTTTCCTCTCCCTTCACTGACCACCCTGGTGAACTAGCCTTCAACTTTGCTATCCTCCATGACCTAGAGCAACTGGTGCAACACCCTACTCGTATTCCTGACCGTCTTGGAGACATGCCCAACATTCTTGATCTCTTCCTCACCTCTAACCCTTCTGCTTATGCTGTCACCCTTTCATCTCCGTTGGGCTCCTCCGATCACAATCTCATTTCTGTATCTTGTCCTATTTCTTCAATCCCTCGACAGGATCCCCCAAAACGAAGGTGCCTCTGGCGTTTTGCCTCTGCCAGTTGGAGGGACCTGAGGAGATATTATGCTGATTTTCCCTGGAATGATTATTGCTTCCGTGTCAGAGACCCATCTCTTTGTGCTGAACGCATAACAGAGGTGGAGGCGTACATTCCCCATTTTTTATCTCAACCTAAACCTTCTAAACCTTGGTTTAACTCAGCCTGTTCTCATGATAGAGAGGTTACCCACAAAAGGTACTTGAGCCTTCCATCTCCTGAATCTCATGCACTTTATATCTCTGCCGGAATCATGCCAAGTCTGTTCTTCAACTTGCCAAACACTCTTTCATAAATAGAAAATGTCAAAATCTTTCAAACTCAAACTCTCCTCGTGACTTCTGGCATCTAGCCAAAACATCTCAAATAACTTCACTTCATCTTTCCTCCTTTATTTCATCCTGATGGCACCACTGCCATGTCTTCTGTCTCTAAAGCTGAACTCTTTTCTCAGACCTTTGCTCACAACTCCACCTTGGACGATTCTGGGCTTGTCCCTCCCTCTCCTCCTCCTCCTGATTATTTGATGTCTACAATCAAAATTCTTCGTAATGATGTTATCCATGCCCTTGCTGGCCTAAACCTTCAGAAGGCTTATGGATCTGATGGGGTCCCTCCTATTGTCCACAAATCTGTGCTTCCGTGCTTGCATTTTACCTGGCCAAAGTCTTCCAGCTTTGTCTATCGACTTTTACCTTTCCTTTCTGCTGGAAGTTCGCCTACATTCAGCCTGTTCCTAAAAGGGTGACCGTTCTAACCCCTCAAACTACCGTCCTATAGCTTTAATCTCTTGCTTGTCTAAAGTTTTTAATCTATCCTGAATAGGAAGATTCTCAAACATCTGTCACTTCACAATCTTCTGTCTGATCGCCAGTATGGCTTCCGTCAAGGTCGCTCTACTGGTGATCTTCTGGCTTTCCTTACTGAGTCTTGGTCATCCTCTTTTAGAGATTTCGGTGAAACTTTTGCTGTTGCGTTAGACATATCAAAAGCTTTTGATAGAGTCTGGCATAAAGCTTTGATTTCAAAACTGCCCTCCTACGGCTTCTATCCTTCTCTCTGCAACTTTATCTCATGTTTCCTTTCCGACCGCTCTATTGCTGCTGTGGTAGACGGCCACTGTTCTTCTCCTAAACCTATTAATAGTGGTGTTCCTCAGGGTTCTGTCCTGTCACCCACTCTCTTTCTATTATTCATTAATGACCTTCTTAACCAAACTTCTTGCCCTATCCACTCCTACGCTGATGATACCACCCTACATCTTTCCACGTTCTTTCAGAGACGACCAACCCTTCAGGAAGTCAACAGATCATGCAGGGACGCCACAGAACGCCTGACTTCCGATCTTTCTAAGATTTCCGATTGGGGCAGAGAAAATCTAGTAGTTTTCAATGCCTCAAAAGCTCAATTCCTCCATCTATCAACTCAACACAACCTTCCAGACAACTATCCCCTCTTCTTCAATAACACTCAACTATCTCCCTCTTCCATAATGAATATCAAGGATTCTATAGTATATCTTCCTTGATGAATATCCTCGGTCTGTCCTTTGCTCATAATCTTAACTGGAAACTTCACATCTCATCTCTTGCTAAAACAGCTTCTATGATGTTAGGTGTTCTGAGGCGTCTCTAACAGTTATTCTCACCCTTCCAACTGGTTACTCTATTATAAGGGCCTTATCCGCTCCTGTATGGAGTACTCTTCGCATGTTTTGGAGGGTTCCAGTCACAGTTTTACTAGATAGGGTAGAATCAAAAGGTCTTTGTCTCATCAACTTCTCTCCTCTGACTAGCTGTCTTCAGTCTCTTTCTCACTGCCAGAATGTTGCATCTCTTTCTATCTTTTATTGCTATTTTCATATTAACTGTTTTACTGATCTTGCTAACTGCATGCCTCCCCTCCTCCTGCAGCCTCGCTGCACAAGGCTTTCTTCTTCCTTTCATCCCTATTCTGTCCAACTCTCTAACGCAAGAGTTAACCAGTACTCTCAATCATTCATCCCTTTCGCTGGTAAATTCTGGAACTCCCTCCCTGCATCTGTATTTCCGAATTCCTATGACTTGTCTTCTTTTAAGAGGGAGGTATCGAGGCATTTGCTCCCCAACTTTGGCTGACACTTTTACACTTTTTAGAGCCAGCACTTGTGGGCCTTTTTTTTTTTTTCCCTTGGCTGGCCCTCTTCCCTAGGTAAAAAGGAAAAAAGAAATTTATTCCACTTATCTTTCATGCCAGTACTGGATGGTCCATTTGCTCCAGTCAAGCATTGTGTTTTAAGATTGTTTTCATACCCCGCCCCCCAGTTAATGCTTAATGTATACTTCATCCTCACAAATACATATGGGTATTTATGGAGCTATGTTTTTTTGTTTTCGTATTATTTTTTATAAAAATTTTGTAACTCATTCTCATAATTTTTGCATATCTTATCTGAAATGTTATGGTTTGTCATCCTCAGCTGACTTTTTTTTTCTTTTTATTTATATCATGTGGGCTTTTCATGGGAATTTATGGGCTAAAGGGGATACTTTTTGGAGTACCTCTTATCTCAAAGCCCACCCGCTAGGAAACCATTTTAATGTTCTTGCCTTTTGTACCTAACCCTCCTTCCTTCTACCTTTATGATTTCAGAACCCTCTCTTTAGCTCACATTTTCCATCTCATTCCATTATAATTACAGATTGCAAGGACTGTGTGTTTGCCATATTATCACAGTTCAATTCTATTACTACTTTCAAAACTTACTTTTTTGTACCTCGACTTATTTTCTCTTCCTTAGCAATCAACCATTTTCGTACATCATCTCAGCTTCATCCATTCTGCAGCTGAAACTTCAAATAATCATCAGCAGGATTATGTCTTGAATTCCCAATGTCTGGCAGGGGACTGGTGTGGGTGGCTTTCTTACTCAGGTGTTGGTGACTGGGAATGAATGACGCTGGACCACTCATCTTTCTGCAGTCTCCTTGCTGGGTGGTGCACACACACACACACACAGAGAGAGAGAGAGAGAGAGAGAGAGAGAGAGAGAGAGAGAGAGAGAGAGAGAGAGAGAGAGAGAGAGAGAGAGAGAGAGAGAGTATATCTATCATATTCAGCGTTTCCTGAAAGAATTTTTTGATAAAGAGATGACGATATAATGGTGACTTTGATGATGAGGTTAATAGTGGCTGAGCCTTCCACCTATACTGCTCAACAACAAATATTGCTAAAAAAATAAAAGGAAAAATAAAAAGTATTATAACAACAGTATTATTATATTCTTCCAGTTATATGGATTATACGGATACAAATGCTGAGTTTTATTATTAACAGCACATTGAAGCAGTATGTTCCATACAGGCAAACAAGTGATTTCCTTCATCCTTACAAACCACAGGACAACTTCATAGAAAGATGAAATACACTATGGCTATCTTCAATGGACCGTCATAGGTTACATCCATATCCGAAATTATACAAAAAACTTACTACTTGCCGACTTCCAAAAATGGGTGACAGGCTCTTGTGACTTGGCTTACTCAACTTAGTTCATAATTAGCATTCAGATAATTCCTAGTGAGAAAATCACAGATGACACTACCGTCTCCACTCACACACACGCACTCGAACATGATCACTGACCTCCAAAGAGAAGCAAGCCACTTGCTCATGAATAATCACATATATACATGACACTGACGGCCAAGACCTATGGTGACGGTAGAGGGATGATCACATCAGCCTGGCTTCCTACAAAATGGTTTGTCATCGCATCAGCAATACTCAACTTAAAACAACAGCAAACTTTAATAACTTCCTATGTACACTGAAGGTGTAAAAATTATTAAAAACCAGTATACTACTAAAGTTTATCATTGCTGATGACGGTGCATAATGGGTGATGGTGATAACACTGGTGGTGGTGCTGCTGCCGCCAGCGCTACGCTGCTACCCATTTCTTCATTACTTGTTGCAAGGCCCATCGTGCCGACTGTTGTGGCACCTCAGCCATCTGGCACAATCAGTTACTCCTTCAGTCCAGGGTCCATTCTCTGTCCTCATTTCAGAATGAAGTTTGTGGCCCTTACTGGGATCCACACCCACCACAATGTGTGTTGCAGATGGCATCAGCACCAGTGTGAAGGAAGGCAATACAGTACTACACTTTGCTTATTGTTTGCCTTGTACTCACTTGTCTGTGGACCAGGTCACTATTTCTAAGAGCTCAGCAGCAAGATGTCAAACTTTTACCTAAAAAACTGGACAGAATAAAATGGCTTCAGCACAGAATAAGATGCAATAATATTCATACACCAGTATTCCCTGATAACTGGCATTCAATAAATATTTCTATACACCTAAATATATTAGTTTCCTCACTACATCCATAAAATGTGAGCAAGAATGTGACCATATGTAGGCAAGTCCACACAGCTGAAGTGACCATTAGGAAAATACAAGAGCCTCAACAGGCAATATCAATTGTGACAAAAACAAATAAAAGACAATGATGACCTCTCTTAACAAAGAGAGAGAATGAGGAGGAATCTAAAAGAAAAGATGATGATAAAAAAAAGGTGCCCAAGGATGGATATAAGAATAAAATAATTTATATTAATGGAAATAATAAAACAAATGAATGAAAGCTTTGGATGACAAAAACAATTCCTTTACTTATTGTTTTCTATGTGGCTAAGTTTTC
The DNA here is from genome assembly GCF_017591435.1 of Portunus trituberculatus. NCBI lineage: Eukaryota > Metazoa > Arthropoda > Malacostraca > Decapoda > Portunidae > Portunus > Portunus trituberculatus. Next base: position 9,363,612 of record NC_059263.1, on the reverse strand, counting down.
TATTCTGACGAAGTGTTAAACATAAAAATATCATAAGTCCCTACCCTGCCACACAAAGCTCCCTAACAACAGAAGGTAGGCCGGACACTGCCAACACAAGCCCTGGGGCACGAGATCATGGTGTAACACAAGGTCAGGAGGAAAATACTGCAAGACCATGAAAGACCACTGTCATTCCATGTCTACTCAGGTGAATTTCCCAACACTCATCCAACCTTCCACTGTGCACGTTTCCAAAGCCTCAGGACTAGCAAAGTAATGAAAAACTGGAATAATTATATGCCTGTAATACATCTGCTTTTTTACTTTTTGTTATCAGTTCCTACATAAATTATAAACCAACAGTTAGTAAATAGATGTTACTGCTGAACAATGTTTATTTTTGCCACTTCCTCTTGGTAAGGGAATATCGCTTGACTACCGCCCTGCTCCACATGGTGGCCCGCTCTCCTTACATGACCCTTGGTCCACTAACCCCCAGACACGGGACTGCTGAGTGTCATGTGTTTCAGCTGGTGCCTCTGTCTGTTTTGCACTGGGAACTCCTCGTGTTTTCAAGACCTCCTTGTTCCACACAGCCTGGAACACTGACAGTTTCACTGTACCATTGACCTTTTCCTTGATGGCCGACCTTCAACAATATTGAGAATCAACACTGCTTGTTCAGAATTTAAGCAAATATATTTTGTTATAATTTATAGGTAAAATAATATTATTAAGATTATATAGCTATGACATTGGATTGCAGTTTGGTACCAACACAGGGACATTAGAAAAAAATATATATCCCATTTCCCTTGGTCATGACTTGCTTCCACCAAGCTACATCTAAACAAGTGTTGTCCCAAAATGTGTAAACACTAGTACCTCCCCAAGGCAACTAAATACAAAAGGAAATAGGATGTCACTTGGTAAAAAAAAAAAAAAAAAAAAATAATAAAATAAAATAAAATAAATAAAAAAATAAATAAATTGACTAAAAAAGTTCCTCAAAGCACAATAGTTCATTCGCTTTTTGGTAGATGGAGTGAACGAGCAGCAGAACTCGTCATGAGTAATAATCACAGAACAAGTGTGACTAAGTCAGTCGCTTTCAGCTTTGTGTGACCGTCAATGAGCATCCCAGTATTCATTATAAATAGGTAAAATAAAACACTGATGAGTCACAAAAGCAAGAAAGGACTGCACTTACCACTTTTACAGGCTAGGCCTAGTGTGGGTGGGTGAGGGGGGGGGAATCCCAGGGAACATGGGCTTCAATCCAAACTAAGCAACTCTTGGTGACCTCCAACTTGCCATAACCACCACCACCACCTCAGCCCTCTTCAAGTCCATTCTGTCTGGCAACAAAATGTTTTCCCTTTGTTACAGGAAACGGATTTCTGCCAAGAGCAATCACCATCTAATGAAGTATAGAACTGAGTATATCTTTATTGCACACTTCTTTTCTACATTAAGCTCAGTGTCCATTAAGATCAAGGTGCTGAAAATAATTTCTCTATAATTTCTTCCACACAGATGCAATATAGGTTGTCCAAAATAAAAGTTGCTTTGGCAAACCATCTTCCAGCACTCCAGATGTGTGTACAGCAAAATATATAAGCAGAATCACCGGACCAAGTTGTAAGGCTCGGTCACCACCCACCGTCTCCCGGTACACACGGCTCATCGCAGCACAGGCATAACAGTACATAAATGTGCTGGATGGGGTCACAACAAATTTTTACACAACACAGATGTAAGCATGAGGCTCCATTCCACATCTTGAGAGGCAAGTACTTGACTACACTGGAGATGCAGCGCTTCCGGTGGTGATGAGGTAATGGTCGAGTGATCAGTGCTTGTGGGGGTTGGCTTGTTGCCCGCCCCCTGGTGGCGGTGCCTGAGGGTTGAGGATGCTCTCATTGGACTGCGACTGTGAGGCTGGCAGCAGCACCGCAATGGCTTCTCTCTCCGGGGAGCACTGCACCACTGCCAGTCACTTGCCACGCCCTGCCTTCTTCTTCTTTCTTTTGAAGAAACAGCAACATCTGCAAAGACAACATCATCTTAGCAACTCGAGAGAGAGAGAGAGAGAGAGAGAGAGAGAGAGAGAGAGAGAGAGAGAAGGGGGGTGACCTAACTGTATACAGGGTCTGAGGTATTCATGTAGTACTGTCTTTTATTTCCTATACTTGTGCACTTTTCTATATATGATGTATATTGCTTATATTCCATCTTTTTAGTCTTTCGTTATCTAAATTCTTCTGGTAAATGCTGTCCTGTGTGTAATTCATCACGGTCGCCTGCTGGTCACCCAGCCAGTCTTCCCCATTACAGAGCGAGCTCAGAGCTCATAGACCGATCTTCAGGTAGGACTGAGACCACAACACACACTCCACACACCGGGAAAGCGAGGCCACAACCCCTCGAGTTATATCCCATACCTATTTACTGCTATGTGAACAGACCCGACACATTAAGAGGCTTGTCTATTTGCCTTGCCGCACCCGGGATATGTGTGTGTGTGTGTGTGTGTGTGTGTGTGTGTGTGTGTGTGTGTGTGTGTGTTTATGCATTACAATCTGGATACATGGAAGGATCAAAGACACAAGAGGCTTACTTTGTTTCATCTGAGGTGTCTCCTTCCTGGTGGACAGTGATGGGGGTGTTGGAGTGGCCGGCCAGAGGGTCATCAGGGCCAAGCTCCCCATTTGTAGAACTCACAACCTGGAAAATAATATCACACTATTGGCATCCTGAGTCTTCCTTTTAACTCTGAATCCTTCACTCACTCCATCAATACTATGGCAATTCCTTTATAGCACTTTAGAAATGTCAATATGCAGCATTCACTGACTATTTAATTTCTATATCACCATCATACTCTGCACATTCCAAGTCATTCATCAAAACACACAGGACTGATAACACCAGGTAAAATTTAATTTTCCTCCTGGAAGCAAACAATGACCCAAACACAATACAATAATGTGCAGTGCAGGTGTATCAAGTGTGTGCAGCTAGTGAAGGATGGTGTAATAGTGACAGCATGCATAATAAATTGTAGTTTAAATTTACTGTTTCTCACTATTCTCCGATACCCTTCCCTACTATGTTTTGGCAGAGGAGCCATACAATGTGACATCTCCCTCTAAAGCATCCCATAAAACATTGACTTGGAGGGAGAATAAATTCCTCCATGAAAGGCACGCACCCTTGCCAGGGATTAAGCCCTTGACATGGCTGAGTGGAGTACACCTCAGACATTGGGACTTTAATGACTGCCAGGTCTCAAAGTAATTTCTTGGATAATTTTTGGCACATTTGTGATTACAAGTGTCAAATCTAAAGAACACGTCTAAAGCTCCACAAATATTCATTTCCTTAGACACAGATCCTGAAATGATTTATTTTCTTGACTTTGACTTGAAACTACAGTACCACAATAATCTTTCTGAATTACCTTGCAGAATACACAACACACTCCTGCAACACCATTACACTACGTAGTTGCCATAACTTCTCTCATGAACTTGTACTCCTTCATGTTAACAAATCAACTCTAAATGCTTAACAAAGTATGACTCCTCAGAGCTCCAGCCTTTACATGACCTGATTCACCTTGATGCATCCATGTAAACATTTGTTGCTCAAAGTACATACTAAAACTACATGTACTACTGTTAACAATAAATTGTTAAATTACAAGATGAAATACATGAACTACACTGTTAAGACCAAGAAACGGAGACTTATCAATACTGCTAACTACCAATAAGCAGATTAGTTGCATGTGCTTACTGACATTTATAGGTTCAGTGACTGACAACTCTCACACTGATCTTTATACAGAAGCCTACCAACAGTTACATGAACAAGAATCTTTTGTGGAAATGTTAAAAATGTCACACATAATAACACATACATATATATTTCTTTTACTTTTGTTGCATAGCATAATCCCAGAGTAAATACCATACCAAAATATTTCATGACTGGAAAATAAGGATGAATTGATTCAAAGCAAAGAGTTTTCAAATAAAAAAAGCTATGACAACAGATTAACGTGTGGAAAAAGTACATTTGTATTTTTTGTCATAAATGTCATTTTTTTTTTGCTAAATAGATGAGTAGCATTCAGGTGAGAAGTGCATTGAAGTGGTGGCAGTGCAGGTGTGAGATAGCCATGCAAGCAGTGAGGCCAGGACAAGAGGTGCCTGGGGAGTAGACAAAGCACGGCAACAAACTCAAGAACAAGCAAACTTTTGTCACCTCGTCCTACATCTCATACCACCCACCAACACTCCCCCATCACAGACCAACCTCGTGTGCTAGGAAAAGAGGACACCAAAACAGAGATGTGCCGTAATATACAGAGGAATAGAGACTGAATTCACACATCCTACACACACACATCATACAATAGGCCAGTAATGCAATTCCTGATTGGGACAACACAGAAGTCATCTTAGCCCAAGCAGCAGTCCACCCAAGATGCAGCTCCACAAGGCTACCCACTTCACAACAAAATCCCCCAACAAGTACTAGACTTTTCAGAGACTGAGCATCCTCAAGTCACCATGATGTCCACCAATGAACACAACTACTACACAGTGAAAGCCTTCACCAAAGGACCACCTTCACACACACCAATAAAGCCAGTCATTCTGTAACATGTACAGAGGTTCTTAGCCTCAAGGAAGGAAGGGGTCACTGGGCAGTGTCTGCTGACCATCATGTACATTCTAAAACAACAATGTGGCAGTAAAATGCAAGTTTTACTTCAATGCAAGGGAAACAGAAGCCAGCAGCAAAGTTGAAATGAGAGTAAACACAGTAATTTGTTAGATAATATATTCAAGTCATTGGTTAATCCTTGAAAGGTTTTTAAGTAATAAGAAATAAAGCTTCATTACCAGGGAGTTTCAGTGTCAGTGAGCCCAAGTTCTTAGGCAGTTCAGCTTGAAAGCAAGGAAGTGTGTGACCACATCCTTAAGAGGGGAGGAGAGGCAAGGTTGGCTCATGCTCTAGGGCTACACAACACCTGCTTCTCATGAGGGGGGACACCCACCCACCCACCCACCTGGAAACTGGCTATGTTCAAAAGGGAAAAATTTTCTGAGGACAATCAGAAAAACTTGCCCTTGCAGATATGCTTTGCCCCCAGCAGCCAGTGTGGGTGGCAGGAGGCAGCAAGAGTAAAGGGTGGGCAGGCTAGCCCTGGGAAGAGGAATTACCTGGACGGAGCCGTGGCGGTCTGCAGGGGTGAGGTTGCCGCCTAACATGTTGCTTGCCTGCTTGGGGGTTTCGGGCCAGGCTGCCGTACCCTTGGTGCCGCCCTGTAATGTTGGCCCCATGGCCACATGAGAACCACACCTGCACACCACCATCACCACTACCTCCACCAACAACAACTCCATCCTCATGCACTGTCTCACACTGCACCAAACCTCACACTCTAATCTCACTGCAGGTTGGGCTATATTGTACCTTACAACACACCTTCCCCAGACTAGTCAATGAAAGACTTATAAAAATTCACTGCTACCTTCAAGGTGAGGTGAAAATTGCCTGCAGAGCAGCCTGCCAGCTTAGTGCACATATAATTGCTGGTACAACTGGCACAAAACAGATGGCAGTAGTGGTTCATTCTACTTAAACTACTTAACTAAAGTTAGCTCTTGGTTAGATTGACTTTAGAAGCTCAACTTCATGTATGAGAGAAAGCATTCTCTCTTGGTATTTCTCAAAACTTCAAGCAGCAAGCAAATTATTACTGCTAAGTAGAAAAGAGTGAGATGCAATTCACCAGCACCACAGTGGTGGTCTATAAGATACACAAACAATACTGCACCATAATACAATGCCACCTACTGACTCTCTCCTGTTACCTGCATCAGATGGAAATCCTCACGTTCACACTTTTCCTGGCAATATCATGGATTAAGAGGAAAAGAAAAACATCTAAGTGCTGATCCTCTTAGTCATGTTGTCAAAAGTTAGTCAAGATAAGACCACCTGCATAATGGATCTATGGTATGAGCTAAGGCAGTCCTACATAACTGCTTCACTTGGGTTCCACTCCCAGTGCCTCCTGCTACACCACAAATCACACAAAATTCTAAATTAAATAAATTAACTTAAAAGAAAAAAAAGAAAAAGTGATCAAGTGATGAACATGAACAGAAGCACACATTGGTCCCAGCAACCTGAACACACTGATGCTGTTCTGGAAACACTGGGTGCACAAGTGACCAAAAAAATGGGATGAGTATGTCTAGTAGTTTTCCATGTCATGACTTGCTTAGCTGTGAAGACATCATGTTCAGACACTCCCTCAAGCTTTGGTATGAGCTACTGCAGTTTGTAATCAGGCATTGCATGGTATCAAAAAAGTCTTGGGCACAGTAACTATATCTAATATCAAACAACTAAGTCTTCAAAACTCACATTTCAAAATACAAAAATTGTGTAGAGGAGTGAGAAATACTGTTGCAATGTGAGGTAGTAGGCAGTACATGGGTGTGAGTGGTGTGAGTGCAGGGAAGCCACACACTGTGCTGTGTTGTCATTCCAAGTCACTAGTTAGGCAGCCCTCACACTCCTCCACAGTCTTTCACAGTGCACAGCATTGCAACTTTACTCATCACATTTAAGGCTTTAAACAATGACTCAATATTATGATGATTTTCACAGTGCTTCACATGAAAGTCAATTGGTTTCAATAACCAGGTGTGAAAACATCTCTATGTACAAGTTTTTGAGATTTAGTTTGACTAAGAACAATATGCTGGATGAAGTGCCCAGGTAGTAGTTGTTGAAGTGGCAGTTGCACTGTAGCTCAAGCCGTGAGGAGGCAGTGTCGGAACATACATGATGTCTGACCGGGGGAGGCCGAGGGGCTGCATCATCCATGTGCTGTGTCGGGGTCCAGGGCAGCAGGATTTGCTGTGGTGCCCCGGTTGTCTCCCCACCCGGCTTTTCTGCAACCCCCTTCTCTGGCCCCCCACCATTTCTCACTACGCCTGTCAACTGGAGGGAAAGTGTTTTAACCCTAGAGATGGACTAAAAAAAAACTCTACATGCACTGAGTAGTAGACCTGTAGACACTGCCTGGAACCTGCATAGGAAGGGAGAAAGGGAGAGGGAGGGCAGAGGGTTACCTTAGTGGCTGTGGGGTGCCTCTCTCGGTTCTCTCTGCTCGGAGATACAATGACTTCAGTCCCTGTCTGCGTTGACCCAACTGGTGTGGACTGCAAAGCCAGACCCAATTTAAAACTAAGCAAACTTTGCGAGAAGGAGTGATAGCACCAAGGAAGATGACTACGTAAGTTGAACAGCAGAATTCAAAATCATATCAAGTTCAAAAAATAATGTCAAATTCTGTAGATTTTCTGATTTGAGCAATAATTACAAAACGTAGCAAAAAAGTAAAGGGACTATATTGAACAAAAGAATTGAGTATTATGTCAAATAAAAGAGTAACAGTTCCGGTGGGTCTTCTGATTTCTGCAGCAATAATGATACGACTCAAATATGCTGGTCCCAAAAAAGTATTACTTGTCTGTTGCTACTGAGATGGGGAAAGCTTTCTGTAGATGCAAAGACTGATACCAAAAGAATTCAGCTTGAGATCCCAGCACTACTACAGCACTAGGGGGTCTGTAGCATACCCTGATAATGCAACACTCTTCAACTGTGCATTTGCAGCATACTGAAGACAATGAGGTAAGACCACAGTACTGGGCAATGGCACAGAATAGCAACAATAGCTACTGCACATTTCCAAACAGGCCAATTTTTCAGGTTGTCAGACAAACCTTATCTGATCTAGTTTTCACTCTATCAGATGGAGCAGCAATTCTTAGCTGTCTCATGTTTGATAAATATTCTGCTGGCTGCACAAGTGGAGAAAATAAATGTGTTAAGAATACAATGGTGTCTGAACTAAGAAGTGTAGAGGGCATGCAGGATTAAAGTAACTGTATTCTTTGACTGTATTGGTGAATTAACTACTTTTTTAATGTAAGAGGGTAAAACTGGCCAAGAGCAACAGAAAACATACACAAAATGCCCACTTAAGTTGCCAGTCCTCTTGCAGGTTCGGGAGAGTTAGCCAAAGGAAAGGGTTAAAAGTCTTGAAACCTCCCTCTTAAATGAGTGCAGTTCATAGGAAGATGGAAATATAGAACTTCTGAGGGGCTGTAATCAATGCTACTCAAGTTTTAAGATTCAGGTGATAATTTGGCAGTCTTTGGTCAGTCACTGAGGTATTCAAGGGCATCTTCTAGTGACAGTTCAAGTCTGGTGGAAGTCTGGAGTTGAATGGATGTTTTCATGATTCCAGGGAAAGTTTAAGGAGAATTTAACTCTATAAACATTAATTTTTGTGGCCTCCGAAACAAAAGCACCTCAAAACACAGTCCCTTATCCTGCATTTCCCTACATCACTCATCCAAGCACTCATCTCTTGTTGTCTTGACAATGATGCAATTCTTAGCTTACGTTAAAATAAAGTAGTGAGATTGCAAGCAAGGAACATAAAAATAAAAAAATAAATAAATGAACAAAATAATAATAATGATAATAATAACAAATAAATGCAATAAATAAAACTGATGTGTATTGAGAAGTTAATGCAAACTTTTCAAGGGAGGATTTCTTTTTCATCTCAAGGGAACATAAAACGTTTCCTTCCTATCACAGTCAAGCACTGTTTTCTCCTTACATTACTTGAATTGATGGAAATACAGAAAATTCATGCTGTACTCTAATTTAGGTATTTCTTAATCTGTACCTTATGCAAACATCTTAAAATTCATTACCCTGAAACTCCCTCCTTGAACAAACTAAAATGAATCAAAGGCAAAGAGAGAGAGAGAGAGAGAGAGAGAGAGAGAGAGAGAGAGAGAGAGAGAGAGAGAGAGAGAGAGAGAGAGAGAGAGAGAGAGAGAGAGAGAGAGAATGTTGAAACCAATAAATAAAATATAAAAAATATATGAGGGATTACAAAAAAGAAAGGAAAAGAAAACCCTTTATATGAGTTTCAACTTCTAAAAAACCCATAAGATAAAAAAAAAAAGAAAAATGAACTGAAGACAATCATAACTAACAAATATCAAAGAAAAGTAGCGACAAACAAAATCTAACTGAAGTTGTCAAAATAAACAGAAAACAAGACTGACAGCAGCAAGAGTGAGGCGTGTCCCGGCACTTCGCCTCACAGCCACTCTCCTCACCATAGTCTTGCCGGTCCAGTCAAACTCCCCGTCGTCCACGTAGCCTTTCCGCTCAAACAGATCCTGGAACAGCTTTCGGAGGTAATCATAATCTGGAGTCTCGAAGAAGTCAAGCCGCCGTACGTATCTCAGATACGTCGCCATCTCCTCTGTGGGTGTGGGAGGACACAGGTGGGGTGAAGGAGCAAGAAGAAAGTGTCTCCAGCATTTTTGTTACATGTGAAGAGTAACCTGGTAATCAAATGATTTAGCTGCCAAGTGTAATCCAAAGTGACTTTACTAATCATCAACATGTTTTTATTATTGCTTTTGTTTTGTTGTATCGGAGGGCACACTCACATTTTCTTCAGCGTCTCTTGTGAGCTTCATCCAAGGGAACACTTACCGGGGTAGTTCTCACAGAGAACTTCAATAGGAGTTGCTCTCTTGGTGTCTCCAATCTTCTGGTAGCGCTCCTTGAGGGTGTCCGCCTTGAGGCCCTGCCAGGGGAGGGACCCGCGGAGGAAGTACATGAACATGTGACCGAGAGCCTCCAAGTCGTCTCTGCGGGACTGCTCCTTGCCCATGTGTGTGTTGATGGACATGTAGCGAGCCGTGCCCGTCAGAGACTTGTGCTCCCGGTAAGGGATGTGCTTGTTGGTGGTGGGATCAATGTACTCCTTTGCTAGACCAAAATCTGAAAAAAAGGAAACAATTATGAATTGTGACAACTTTTCACCAAAGTTATACACAAGAGCAATGTACTTCTGCCCTAACTTCACATTACAGCAACATGTGGGATCAATATGCCAGTTATATCAACTTTGATAACTTCTTATGTATGAGCCACACTCATCCTACAATGTTAAGAAAACAGCCGTCTCACCACTAATGACACAGCTGTCTATATATATCCAACAATATGTAAACTGACAACACTCATCACCACACAAACCAATCACTGATAAACAAAGGGGTGTTAGATGGAGTGTACACAGCAGAGTCAGGCCAGCAAGGTTCAAGTCTCCAGTGCTTTGATAGCATATGGAAATCACTTTATTATAAACCAATGTGCTGAAACCTTCCCACTACACCAAAACTTGACAAAAAAATGTTACTTCTTCCCCACTCACTACCATTCACCACCTGACCTCACCTGCCACTCACTCACAGGCACATCACAACACCACACATCACTGCAATGGTCATGCTTACAATCTTTCCACTTCAATAATAAACCTGTCATAACTCACACTAACATCAAACAACAAGCTTCTACAATGACAACACTTACACTCTTGTCTATATCACTCATGTAGTCCTCCCTCATAACTCACGGACAGGAGCAATGAATAGGACGAACCAATAATTCTGTCTTCTCACTCGTCACTCACAACACACACTAATACCCACACCGCACTGCCACAATGACATTTACGATCTTGTGTTCTTCCATCCCAGTCCCCCTCCCCTCACACCTCACATCAACATACACACACACACACACACACACACACACACACACACACACACAAAAATGGTTCTGGAATTGGCAGAAATGACCTATGAGGAGAGATTAAAAAAAATGAATTTGCCTACCTTGGAACAAAGAAGAGAAAGAGGAGATTTAATACAGGTTTATAAACTGTTGAGTGGACTGGATGAAGTGGATAATGAGCAAATGATGTTGAGAGAGGAAAACTTAAGTAGAACTACAAGATCGCATAGTAAAAAGATAGCCAAGGGAATATGCTTGAAGGATGTGAAAAAATATAGTTTCCCACAAAGATGTGTGGAGGTGTGGAATGGTTTGAGTGAGGAGGTGGTGTCAGCAAGGAGTGTGCATAGTTTTAAAGGAAAGTTGGATGTGTGTAGATATGGAGACGGGGCCACACGAGTATGATACCCAGGCTCTGTAAAATTACAACTAGGTGAATACAACTAGGTGAATACACACACACACACACACACACACACACACACACACACACACACACACACACACACACACAAACACACAGCCCAGTACTCACCTATGATGTTTATAATCTTGTCTTTTTTAGTGGAGCTTCTTCCTATGAGGAAATTCTCTGGCTTCACATCTCGATATATTAATCTTCTAGAATGTACATACTCTGTTCTACTAATCTGAAAGGGAATGAATGTGTTAAGTACAATTCGGTAACGTATGGAGAATACATTGAAAATTATTATTATCTTCCAAAACAACTGAATATGTAAAAAGCACCACAAATTAAGTTTCATTACACAGATAATATGATTTCTTACACTTATAAGGTTATTGCAGTATATCTTTGTCAGCTCTCTCACATACACAAACAAACAGACTGACACAACTTCTAAAAGCCACAATATCTACAAAAGCTAACACATTTTACTGCACTTGATCAAATATAGTCAAGTCAGTTATGGGCAACTCTTCATGAACACACACACACACACACACACACACACACACACACACACACACACACACACACACACACACACACACACACACTTGACCCTTTAACCCCTAACCTGTATTATGAGAAAAAAAAAATCAAGTTACTGAGTCTGACCTACATTCTTAACTGCAACACACTCCCACTCCTACACGTACACAGATGAGAGAGAGGCAGCAGTACTTACTAATTGTATGGCTATTAATAGTACTGTCTTAAGGGTGAATCGTCGGCCACACATATCAAACAGGTCCTCCAAGCTTGGCCCCAATAGCTCCATCACCAGGGCGTTGTACTTCCCGCAGACACCGAAGTAGTAAATCCTAGGAATGCCCTCTACTGCAAAGGAGGAAGAAATATATATCAGTAATCTTGTAGCTGAATGGGGAACTACAAAAATCAATACATAAGCTCTTTAATGCAAGGTGGCAAAACACAGGGAACTAAAAATAAAGATATGTATGTCTCCTCTACTGCAAAGGTGGAAAAAATATGTGAATAATCCAGAAGGTGAATGGGGAACTAAAAAAAAAAGTATATTTATGTCCTCTACTGCAGACACCAAAACACTGGACACTAAAAATAATATAT
>NC_059263.1:9226356-9323856 GCF_017591435.1 Portunus trituberculatus | reverse complement strand
AACAATAAAAGATTAAAAAAGTAATCTTAAAAACAAAAATGAAAAGATAATTATTTTTTTATGAACAAGGAAGAAGATCGAGCAAATACAAATTCAGAGAGAGAGAGAGAGAGAGAGAGAGAGAGAGAGAGAGAGAGAGAGAGAGAGAGAGAGAGAGAGAGAGAGAGAGAGAGAGAATGCCTCCTACTCTACTAACTTTCTATACAGTAAACATTAAACTATCCTTTGTGAGTGGACAGCTGATATGTTACATCCACAAACACACTGTACAATGGTTCATAGAGGGAAAGCTCTCAGCACACCCTGGTCATTAGCCCCTCTATACCAGCACACATTTTTACCTTGAGATTTGTGTATGATTAGACCATTTTATTGACTATGAGAAGGGTCTATGGAGGTCAGAAAATTAATGGGCACAGTCTTCACTATTTTAAGATTGAGTTTGTGTATGATTAGACCATTTTTGTTGACATTAGGAAGGGTCTATGGATGTCAGAAGATTAATGGGCACAGTCTTCACTATTTTAAGATTGAGTTTTGGGTGTGATTAGACCATTTTGTTGACATTAGGAAGGGTCTATGGATGTCAGAAGATTAATGGCCACAGTCTTCACTATTTTAAGATTGAGTTTTGGGTGTGATTAGACCATTTTGTTGACATTAGGAAGGGTCTATGGAGGTCAGAAGACTAATGGCCACTGTCTTCACTATTCTAGCCCTCACATAAGTTTCTAAAGCTGTATGAAATCACCAAATAGTTACCAGAATGAATATACAAACATGTTATGGTACTGAAGGAATTATACGGAAGTCAAATGGCAACACATCATTTTTATTAAGTTTCTCCTGTGTTTAGTCTAGAGTTAAGTTTGTGATATGACTCCCTGCTAAATTAAAGGTTATTTATGTATTTAAACCTCTATTATAAACTCTCCAATAGTTAAATCTGATCTATCTTATCATAACATATTACTTTAACTGTTCTTATGTTATCCATCTTCATCATAGTCCTAACCTAACCTAACCTAACCTAACCTAACCTACCCTAGTAAAGTCTTGTATACTTTATCCTAACCTCCATTATTAACTCTTCTCATGTTAGCTATCTTCATCTAAACACTAACCTAACATCTACAATTATCACCATTATTATCTCTAGTTCCGAGCCACCACCATCACCACCACCACCATCACCCCAATTACCACCACTACCATCATCATTTTCATGTTTCCGAGCCACCATCATCACCACCAACACCATTACCCCAATTATCACCAGTTCTGAGTCACCACCATCATCAGATTTTACTACACCACAATCATCATCATCACCATTATTATCTCCAGTTCCGAGCCACCACCATCATCAGATTTAGCCACACATAATCTATTATCACCCTTATAATCTCTAATTTTGATACACCACCACCACAGCCACCACCACCATTAGATTGAACCACACCTAAGCTATTATCACCCTTATCATCACCAGTTCCAAACCACCACCACAACCACTACTACCTTCAGATTCATCCACACCACTACCACCACCACTATTATCATCAGTTCCGAGCCACCACCACCACCACCACTAAATCAATGACCAGGGGCAGCCGAGGAGGACAAAACAAAACAAAGCAGGTAATTTTGTGTCTGTTTAGCTGTCATTCCTGCGTCCAAACACGACAATTTTGCTCGTAATAAATAAACATCCTTTTGGTCTAAATGAATCAGGTCTGGGGTCTATTTTCAGCCTGCCAATATTTACCAGCTTAATTAACCAAGAGAGACGTGTGTGTGTGTGTGTGTGTGTGTGTGTGTGTGTGTGTGTGTGTGTGTGTGTGTGTGTGTGTGTGTGTGTGTGTGTGTGTGAATCTTTCTATTGGTCGACGTGACGTTCAGATAAAGAATTGCTTGCACTATTTGTATTACTATTATTATTTCTGCTAGTTTATTATTACTACTACTATTACTATCAAATTGTGCAATGTTTATATAAAAAAGCTGACTACTATTTTAATGGAGAGAGAGAGAGAGAGAGAGAGAGAGAGAGAGAGAGAGAGAGAGAGAGAGAGAGAGAGAGAGAGAGAGAGAGGAGGAGAGGAGAGGAGAGGAGAGGAGAGAGAGAGAGGAGAGGAGAGAGAGGAGAGGAGAGAGAGAGAGAGAGAGAGAGAGAGAGAGGAGAGGAGAGGAGAGGAGAGGAGAGGAGAGGAAGAGAAGAAAAGAAAAGGAGAACAGAAGAGAGAGAGAGAGAGAGAGAAAAGAGAAAAAAACTAAATCTGAACACAAAAATTACCAAAAAACGAAACAAAAAAGTGACAGTGACAACAACAACAGCAGCAACATCAACAACAACAACAACAACAACAGCACACTCATTACAACACATGTGCATCTCTGTGTCTGTCTTGGCTTGCCGGCCCCACACGTGCAAGAGCCAAAGAGAACATAGTACACTTGTATATACGTACGTAGGTGAGCGAATTTATCTGAGGACCTAAAGCCGACTGGGGGAGAGAGAGAGAGAGAGAGAGAGAGAGAGAGAGAGAGAGAGAGAGAGAGAGAGAGAGAGAGAGAGAGAGAGAGAGAGAGAGAGAGATATGAATAGTTTGTTGCATCTCCCTGCTTTTTTTTTCTCTTTTTCTCTCTCCATAGAAGGCTGTTGGGAATGTTTAGGCCATTTATGTATATATGACTATGTATATTACTTTCTCTCTCTCTCTCTCTCTCTCTCTCTCTCTCTCTCTCTCTCTCTCTCTCTCTATCCTGATTTCATTTCACACACACACACACACACACACACACACACACACACACACACACACACACACACACACACACACACACACACACAAAGCACTAATCTATAATAAGCAATACACAAACACTACATCATTATTACACAGAGAGCATGAACATTTTCTTTATCACCTAAACACACACAAACACATGCTCCCTCATCACACACCACTAACAGATTTCAACAGCAAGCTTCACAATATAAAGCCACAAACACATACACAAACTCACTTCCCTCATTTCAAACAGCCCCAAATGCACCTTTTCCATGTACCATCACTCATGCACACAGGCACCCACTAATACACCCTAAAGACACTATATATCTTGTAGCATCAACTATTTCCCACATTCAAACAACACACACACACACACACACACACACACACACATCTACCTTAAACTATTACTACACTACCACACAAACTTACTCCTTACATTAGCACAACAAACCACACACACTCACACACTCACACACACACACAAACATAGCACAAGACAGACATCTACCTTAGACTATCAAAATTGCCATAAACTCCACTCTTGCACCTGAACAAACACACACACACCTACACATACACCTGCAGTACACCCCAGTCTCCCTCCAACACTCAAGACACAGTGCATATCCCCAGCTGGCCATAACACAACAAGCAAAGGAGGGAAGGGGACATGTAGCTTACCTCCCACTGCATCCAGCATCCTGTAGAACCTGTACTCAAGGTGGAGCTGAGGTGCCTTGGCTTTGATGGGTTCCTGTGGGAGAGACAAGGATGGTACATTAGCTCAGAGGGTAGCAAAAGAACTCGGATACCAACGCACGCACACGTACACACACATTTCCACTGTCCTCTTCCCTCAACCTGAAAGCCTTGTAACTACTAAGAACCAAACACAAGCAAGTAATAAAACAACACACACACACACAGGGTCAGGTATTGGTGGCCCTGGAGATGAATACTGATCCTCCAGTACCCAGGGCCACTCACACACCACCTAAATGCCTAGATAACCTGTTGGCATGACTCGGAGTGCTTACCGGGAACAAGGTCACTAGGAATGGAATGGTAGGGTGGAAAGGATTGTCAAGTAAATGTTTAGAGAGATTCATATTGCCTACATTTATCCAAGAAGTATAAAAGGTTACAAGAAAATGGGTAGAGGGAGAGATTGTATTAATGAGGAGAGAGATTGTAGAAATGGGACAGGGAAGAGCTTGTAAGTAAATGTCCAAATAATTCATAGCACTTAAATATAACAAGGAAAACTCACATGTCACTAGGATGTGGGGATGGGGAGAGATTGTAGAAACACAGAGATGGGGAGGGGAGAGATTGTAGAAATGGGGCAAGGAAGTAAGTAAGTAAATTCAAAGGACCTAAATTCAACCAAAGAAACTGACAACAATATAAAGGTCACTAGGAAATAGGGAGAGGGAGAGATTGTAGAAATAGAGATGCGGCAAAGAAAGATGTAAATAAATGTCTAATGATTCAGTACCTCAATTTAACTGGGAAAACTGACAAGAACACAAGAACCACTCGGAATTGGGAAGAAGGAGAGAGTGTAGAAATAGAGAAGAAGGGAGAAATTATAGAAACAGAGAGATGGAGAGGGGAGAGACAGGAAGAAGGAGAGAGTGTAGAAATAGAGAAGAAGGGAGAAATTATAGAAACAGAGAGATGGGGAGGGGAGAGACGGGAAGAAGGAGAGAGTGTAGAAATAGAGAAGGGAGAAATTATAGAAACAGGGAGATGGGGAGGGGAGAGACTGTCGGTAAATGCTTAGAATAATAATCATTGGACATAAACTTAACCAAGAAAAACTCACAAGAATAAATGGTCACTAGGAAATGGGAAGAGGGAGAGATTGTAGAAATGGGGAGATTGTAGAAATGGGGAGATGGGGAGGGGAGAGATTGTAGAAATGGGGAGATGGGGAGGGGAGAGATTGTAGAAATGGGGAGGGAGATTGTAGAAATGGGGAGAGATGGGGAGGGGAGAGATTGTAGAAATGGGAGAGATGGGAAGAGGAGAGATTGTAGAAATGGGGAGAGATGGGGAGGGGTGAGATTGTAGAAATGGGGAGAGATGGGAAGAGGAGAGATTGTAGAAATGAGGAGAGATGGGAAGATTGTAGAGATTGTAGAAATGGGGAGAGGAGATTGTAGAAATGGGGTGAGATGGGGATGGGAGATTGTAGAAATGGGGAGATGGGAAGAGGGAGAAATTGTAGAAATGGGGAGGGAAGATTGTAGAAATGGGGAGATGGGGAGGGGAGAGATTGTAGAAATGGGGAGAGATGGGGAGGGGAGAGATTGTAGAAATGGGGAGATGGGGAGGGAATTGTAGAAATGGGGTGAGATGGGGAGGGGTGAGATTGTAGAAATGGGGAGAAATGGGAAGAGGGAGATTGAAGAAAAGGGGAGAGATGGGGATGGTAGATTGTAGAAATGGGAAGAGATGGGGAGGGAAGAGATTGTAGAAATGGGAAGAGATGGGGAGGGGAGAGATTGTAGAAATGGGGAGAGATGGGGAGGGAGATTGTAGAAATGGGGAGAGATTGTAGAAATGGGGAGAAATGGGAAGAGGGAGAGATTGTAGAGATGGGGAGGGGAGATTGCAGAAATGGGGAGAGATGGGAAGAGGGAGAGATTGTAGAGATGGGGAGGGGAGATTGTAGAAATGGGGAGAGATGGGAGGAGGGAGAAATGGGGTGAGATGGGGAGGAGATTGTAGAAATGGGGAGAGATGGGGAGGAGATTGTAGAAATGGGGTGAGATGGGGAGGGGTGAGATTGTAGAAATGGGAAGAGATGGGGAGGAGAGATTGTAGAAATGGGGAGAGATGGGAAGAGGGAGAGATTGTAGAAATGGGGAGATGGGGAGGGTGAGATTATAGAAATGGGAAGAGATGGGGAGGGGAGAGATTGTAGAAATGGGGATGAGATAAATTGTAAGTGTCTAGTGATTCTTAGTACCTCAATTTAATCTAGAAAACTCGCAAGAAAATAAAGGTCACTAGACATTTAACCCTTTCTATGGAACCTCTAGGGGGACTGGCAATGAAGTGGCCTTTTTTAATTTATCTATTTATCTATTTTGTTTGTTGTCCTTCGCTAGCTGTCACCTCTTACAAAACTAATAATAATACAAAGAAGAGGAAAAGGAGATGGGGGAGAGATTGTAGAAATAGAAAGATGGGGAGGGGAGAGATTGTAAGTAAAAGCACAGAACAATTCCTAGTATGTAGATTTAAACCAAGGAAACTGGAATAAAAACTCAATAATCTGCAGGAAGGCATTAAGTTTACATGCGGCATCCCCTGCAGAAAACACTACCTCTCTTCCTCTCCTTAACCGCTTCAGTACCATGGCACATTTTCATATTTATTCTGCTATTATTTGACAATCTTATGCAGCTTAGAAACTCATGTGGGGATCAAAATTGTGAACACTGCAGCCATCAATCTTCTGACCTCCATAAAGTCTTCCTAATGCAAATGAAATCACCTCATCTTACCTTAAACTCTGGTAAAAATGCATCCCAGTACTGAAGGGGTTAATCTGTACGGGTCACCTAATCACCTACTAAGTCCCTGTAGCAGACGTGGCACTTAACCTCCAACTCTCATTCCCTTCCTCAGTTTGTCTACATCAGTGTTCTTCAGCATTTTTTACTTTTTTTTTTTTTTTTTTTTTTTTTTTTTTTTTTTATCATGACCTAGTTTGATTTTATATACTGTACTTCCTTCATGACCCAGTATGTATATTTCATTGTGCCTTTACACCTATGATATGGATACTAATTCACACACACACACACACACACACACACACACACACACACACACACACACACAGGAACAAAGAAGGGAGAGAGGAGATCTGATACAAGTTTATAAATTGATCAACGGAATGGACCAAGTGGATAATGAGAAACTGATCCTGAGAGAAGAATATGACATTCGAAGCACAAGCATAGTAAAAAGCTGAGAAAGGGAAGATGTCTGAGAGGTGTTAAAAAATATAGTTTCCTGCAAAGATGTATTGAGACGTGGAACAGTTTAAATGAAGAAGTAGTGTCTGCAACGAGTGTGCATACTTTTAAAGTAAGATTGGATAAATGTAGATATGGATACTGGGCCACACGAGCATAAAGCCCAGGCCCTGTAAAACTACAACTAGGTAAATACATGACATTCAAAGCACAAGATCGCATAGTAAAAAGCTGAGAAAGGGAAGATGTCTGAAAGATGTTAAAAAATATAGTTTCCCACAAAGATGTGTTGAGACATGGAACAGTTTGAGTGAGAAAGTGGTGTCAGCAACGAGTGTGCATAGTTTTAAAGAAAAACTGGGTAAGTGTAGATATGGAGACGGGGCCACACGAGCATAAAGCCCAGGCCCTGTAAAACTACAACTAGGTAAACACACACACACACACACACACACACACACACACACACACACACACACACACACACACACACACACACACACACACATTTTTTTGTGTAAGAAGGAAAAACTGGCATAGGGCAACAGAAAGTAAAAATGCCCCACTTAGTTGTCAGCCCCCATGCATTTATCTGTTTGTAATATGGCAACCTATTGAAAAAATAAATAAATAAAAATAAATGAATAAAAAGCTTGCAACCTAGTTATGAATCCCAACCCATTTGCAGAACCTTGTCTACATCACCTAATCATCTCAGCCACTCAGAAAATGGAGCAGCATGCCCACCACCACACACACACCACAGTAACAGAGGTAGGTATTTGCTTACTGGGTTGGCACGACCATAAGAAAATGAGTGAAGCTGCAAGAGGCCTACATGAGGCAGTCCCTGTATGAGCAAAGCTACTTAATTCCATCTATCATCCTCATCCATATGATCTAATCTTCTTTTAACCCATTTAGTACTGAGACATATTTTTACCTTAATTTTGGGTAAGATTAGCCAATTTTTATTTGCAATAGGAAGGTCTATGGAGGTCAGAAGATTAATGGCCTGAGTCTTTACTATTTCAATCCCCACACAAGTTTCTGAAGCTGTGTAAAATCACCAAATAGAAACTAGAATGAATATGAAAATGCAGCATGGTACTGTGAGGGTTAAAGCTCCCTATTGACTCAGCACTGACAACATCACTGCTGAGTCTGTTCCATTGTACTAGTGGAGTAGAAGACTGGGAGGCAATACTAATGCATCAGATGTCTGTGTAAATGAACACTCCTCGCAATGTGTATGTATTTGTAGAGCTGCTGGTGAGTGAGTGAGTGAGTGAATGAGTGAGACAGACAGACACAGACATACAGACAGACAGCAGTAACACTCACCAGTTTGATGGCAACATGTTCATTATTGTAGAGGTTCTTCCCTGTAAAAAGAAGAGAGAGGACTTTAATTAGACAGAGCACTTTGCATTCTTTATCATTTTTTCCTCACCTCCCTGACACACACAAAAGAACAAAGAGAAACACACACACACACAGAAACAGGCCAGTACAATGCTCATTATGACTCCCTTGACAACACACACACACACACACACACACACTGACTCTCACCCTCCTGCCTGGACAACACAAAAGGAATACGCACACAAAGAAAAAAATAAAATAAATAAATAAAACTAAAATAAAATAAAAATGAATAACACCTCCATTAACACCATCACACACTACACTTTCAAAACAATGCAACACATGATAAGCGAACAGTCCAAGGTGGCAACACTGCAACACTCCACTAATACCAACACCCATTGACCTTCTACATGTAATGCAAACTTTCTGAACCAATACAGGAATGCAGGTGCTCTTAACCCCTTCAGTACTGGGACACACTTTTATCCTGAGATTTGCAGACAATTAGACCATTTTATTGACATTAGGAAGGATCTATGGAGGTCAGAAGATTAAAGGTCACACAGGACACACTTCTACCTTGAGATTTACGGACAATCAGACCATTTTATTGACATTAGGAAGGATCTATGGAGGTCAGAAGATTAATAGCTACAGTCTTCAATTCATAGTCACAGTCTTCACATTTTAATCCCCCACATGAGTTTCTGAAGCTGTATAAAATCATCAAATAGGAACCAGAATGAATGTGAATATGTGTCATGGTACTTAAGAGGTTAAAACGACTAGATTAATCAAAACATGAAGAGCAGGTTTACACTCATTATCATATCATCATCCTCACCTCGACTCTCTGCCTGCTTCTGTATCTTCACCTTCCTGTGACATGAACTCATTTAGGAGGGAGGTTTCAAGGCATTTACCCCTCTCTTTTTTTAACTAACACTCTCTCTCTCTCTCTCTCTCTCTCTCTCTCTCTGGACATACCCGGGAACTGGCATCTCAGTGGACCTTTTTGTTTTATCGTTTTTGTTGTCCTTGGCCAGATTTCCCTTCTTACATAAATGGAAAGGAAAAAAAAGAAAATAAAAATTGTTATCATTCCTTCTAATCACAGAAGAATGACATCAGACTTGTACACATACTGGTTCACATACTTTTAATGGTCTGTTCTATCCACGTATAGAAGCAGAAAACTTACAATAATCATGACTTCAAAACCATTGCTCTCTCTCTCTCTCTCTCTCTCTCTCTGGTGGATGTCACGGATCACCTAGCAACTTGTAAAGAAGCCGAAAGGTCAGTGTGTGCAGTCCAGTGGTGTTGTCTTGGTTACAATTGCTTCCAGTGACAACAAAAGGATGCATTTACGCAACTGCATATACCTCACCTCACTCCAACACACACACACACACACACACACACATACACAGATGCTTTGTCCTATTACGTCTGCATCAGGTTAATTAGCAAGTGGTTTCATTATCTGAGTGTTCTCTATCTGGGTCTGTGTTTCTCTCAATGCCTGGCTGATCTACAAGTGGGAGTGTTGTTGGTATAATAATAATAATAATAATAATAATAATAATAATAATAATAATAATAATAATAATAATAATAATAATATATAATAATAATAATAATAATAATAGTATATAAAGTACATAAGTATATCAAGTAGCATAATGAAGTAAGTAAGAGGCAGGTAAGTAAGTAGATAGGTAAGTAAGTATAGGTAAATATATTAAATAGAAGAATATAGTAAAGAGACAAACCAGTAAAAAAAAAGAAAAAAAAAAAACAATAGCCACATTAAGAAAGAAGGAAGGAAGGAAGGAAGGAAGGAAGGAAGGAGAGAGAGAGAGAGAGAGAGAGAGAGAGAGAGAGAGAGAGAGAGAGAGAGAGAGAGAGAGAGAGAGAGAGAGAGAGAGAGAGAGAGAGAGACAGCTTAACTCACAAGTAACACCACATAAAAACAATCACAAACACCCACCGCTGGCTGTCTCCCACACACACACACACACACACACACACACACAGTCCTTCCCTTGACCCAGGAACAAACAGCACCACTGCGACACATCCACCAGCTTCCACAATCCCTCAGCAAAGGATCTCGTCACTATAAACACTCACTCCACACAGCTACGACTGCCTCACTCAACCACTTCACCACCACCACACATTTCCACATTCATTCTGCGTACTATTCTCAAGAGGTTGTACTAAAAAAAAAATTAACTAATAAATAAAAAAATAAATAAACATATTCCTAGGAGCTGAAAAATAACAAAAAATCTCTCTCTCTCTCTCACAGCCTCACCAAACACCCCATCCCTCTGCCTCGTCCATGACCTTTGGGAGTGCAGTGCTTGGTAACAGCTCACTACTAATGCTGGCACCTCAGGAAGGAAGGAAGGAAGGTATGCCTGCTTCAAGTAGCTAGTGAGTGTTGTTGTTGTTAGTAGTAGTAGTAGTAGTAGTAGTAGTAGTAGTAGTAGTAGTAGTAGTGGTGGTGGTGGTGGTGGTGGTGGTGGTGGTGGTGGTGGTGGTGGTGGTGGTGGTGGTGGTGGTGGTGGTGTAGCAGCAGCAGCAGCAGAAGAAGAAGAAGAAGAAGAAGAAGAAGAAGAAGAAGAAGAAGAAGAAAAAGAAGAAGAAAAAGAAGAAGATAAAGAAGAAGCAGCAGCAGCAGTATTATCAGCAACAATAACACCAACAAACAACTTAATTTACATAGTACCACCACCACAACACAAACACAAACACACACACACACACACCAGGAACAGCCACACAACCTCAACACTCCTATCACCTCTTCATTCATACCCAACATTCCTCTCATTCCTCAACCATGCATATCTGTCACTCCCCTGCATGTCTGTCTGTCTGTCCGTCGCTCCTCATGCCACACATACACAAACACCTATTTTGACCTTCCTCTTCCTCCTCCTCTTCCTTATTCCTGCTTGTCATCACTCCAATCTCTTTCTTTCTTTTTTCTCTTTTAGTTTCCTCGGCAGTGGGTTCTTTAATAAAACCTCTTTGTTATGTTGTATTTAGTGTTTATTCAATGTATTTCCTTCTGTTAATTCTTTTTTTTTTATCTACTTTTATCTTGATTATTCTTTTGTATTTCTTATTCATTGTTCTTTATCTGTATGTTATTTTTTTTTCTTATCTATCGACTTATCTCATCCACCCAGTTCTTTGTCTATCTATTTATTATCTAGTCTTATTTTCATCTAACTATTTATCTCACCAGTATTTATTATCTATTTTTATTTGTATCTAGTTATTTCTCTCATTTATTCTTCCTATTTGTTCAGTTTTTTTTTTCTCCCTATCTATTTTACCTCATCTATTCCCCTTTGTATTCTACTTTACCTCATCTATTCTCCTTTATACTTCTACTTCATCTCATCTAATCACCTCTGCACTTGTCATTCTTTGTTCTTTATCACCATACTTTATCTATTCAGGCATCCAGTTCTCTGAGCATCAAGAGCAGGAAGGGTGGCTGTGTACAATTCAGTGTCAAGTTAATAGTGGCAGGCTGTTTTTAGCTCTGCCCGTGAAATATGCAGTAAATTGAATGACCTTTACTGCACACACACACACACACACACAGACAGACAGACAGACAGACAGACACACACACACACACGCACAATCTGGCAGTGTTTATCTCCTGATCTTTAGTGGGTGAGCCCTGACATTTCAATCTATCAGAGTTCTTCATGTGCCCCTGCCTTCAGTATGCAATTTCCCACGAATTAATCGCTTGGTGTTGCTTGGTCATATAAGGATGGACGGATGGACGGACAGACACACACACACACACACACACACACACACACACACACACACACACACACACACACACACACTAAAAACAAACTGTCACACACTCAAACATTCATTCCCTCACATCTTTCTATTACATCACACACACACACACACACACACACACACACACACACACACACACACACACACACTAAAAACAAACTGTCACACACTCGAACATTCATTCCCTCACATCTTTCTATTACATCACACACACACACACACACACACACACACACACACACACACACACACACACACACACACACACAAAATGACAGCATCCAGGTAGCAAGCATCCTTCTCAGCTGTCTGCCTGTCCCCCTCAGGTAATGATGACAGCTCACCTGGTGGGAATCTTACAGTGAGTCATAGGGGAGGCAGGCAGGCAGGCTGGCAGGTGGTAGTGGTAGTGGTGGTGATGGACTGACCTTCACCACTCTACCTTCCTACCATTCCCCCCTCACACTCCTCTGCACAGCTTCACACTCATGCCTACCCCCCCTACCACCACCACCACCACTACCACTACTATTGCTGCCTCATGTGTCTCCAGTCATGTGTAAAGGTATTAATGTACAGATATCCAGGTACTCTTAACATTGGCTGGTTTGTTATGCTCACACACACACACACACACACACACACACACACACACACACACACACACACACACACACACACACACACAAAATTAGAGACTGAGATATAGAGACAGGACAGCACGACCATAGGCTCCACTGCTGTAAAATACAACTAGGTAAATACACACACACACACACTCTGGCTGACACATAGGCTGACTCAGATTGCCACTATATACACACAAATATGGATAGACACAAGTTTAGCTCCTCCTACTAATGCTATGACTAGGTAATCTTGTACACACACACACACACACACACACAAAGAGAAATCAACACATTTTTCTTTTCCTTTTTATCTATTGCCGCTGTATGACGCAAAGAAAGCACCTTGAACAAAATCTATATGTGTTGTAAACTTGAAGGTCAACACCACTGCTCCTCCTCACACACACACACACACACACACTGCATCTTACATACAATAACAAGGCCCTTCCACAAATATAGTTTAAAAATAATTCCACAAATATCATTCTAGTACTAGGAAAAGTTGCAAGTCCCTGATGATGAAGAGATTAACATGACAGTGACTAAAATGCTTTCTGTTTATACGTGCACTCCAGGAAATGCCTTTCTTCTAAACTAAACGCGGTAAAAATTGACAAGTAAGAAGCAAGATCACCTATTACGACCACAGTGCAATATTCTCTCTCTCTCTCTCTCTCTCTCTCTCTCTCTCTCTCTCTCATAGAAAAATAAAAAGTAACATCACCTTTCACAACCAAACATAGTGCAATATTCTCTCTCTCTCTCTCTCTCTCTCTCTCTCTCTCTCTCTCTCTCTCTCTCTCTCTCATACTCTCTCTCTCTCTCTCTCTCTCTCTCTCATAGAAAAATAATAAGTAACATCACCTTTCACAACCAAACACAGTGCAATATCTCTCTCTCTCTCTCTCTCTCTCTCTCTCTCACACACACACACACACACACACACACACACATGAAGCAACACTCACTCATTCACTCACTGCTAAGTATTCATCTCTTGACACCAACAAGTAACAGGAATGCAAGTTAAGCCAGCTATTACTGTTCATACTACTTAACTTAATCATTCCTGGCAGTTGTAACAAACAAAATTATATTAACACGACTAGTCATCACGGCTATAAAAATGACTTCTCTCTCTCTCTCTCTCTCTCTCTCTCAAGGCTTTCCATAACTTCCAACACTCCTGTAAATCAACTGGTCTATTCCACATCACCCAACAAAACATCTCTTCTTTATCCCATCATTTCCTAAACATCACCCTCTCCTCTCTCTCTCTCTCTCTCTCTCTCTCTCACTTCACCACATTACATAACATCTACCCTCACTGACCCCATCCATCACCAGCACACACCCTGCCATTCCTTGCCCTACCCATCACAACCCAGAGTGCCCAAGTTAGCTTAGTAGGATAGCACACACAGGGCAGGTTAACCTCTTCTATACTGGGACGCATTTTGACCATGATTTTTTGGGTGTGATTTGACGATTTTACTTGCATTATGAAGGATCTATGGAGGTCAAAAGCTTAATAGCCAGTCTTTATCATTCAAATCCCCACATAAGTTTCTGAAGCTGTATAAACTCGCCAAATAGTAACCAGAATGAAGATTAGAAAATGCATCTTGGTAGTGGAAGGCGTTAAGTTAGATAAGGTCTAAGGTCCTCGTCTTAAGCCATTTAAAGTCTCAACACAGCACAGAAAGACTCATCTCAACATAAACCTATTGTCATCTTGTTACTGGACTTTCTTACACTGGCTGGGATGAATAAGATCAGCTATTTGTTATTCTATTTTGGTTCTTGTATTCTCATATTCTGTGCTTCACCTCCATCATTCCAAGTCTTTATTTAAAGTTTACAGGAGGTTTTTGAAGGTGGTTTTTCATGGTTCTAGAGGCAGAGTGACAAGATTTCTATATTGTTAACAGGAGAAACACTCATGAAACCACTGTTAGTCATCTCTGTGGCCCTTGGAAATAGTCATGGTGAGAAAGCAAGGTGTTTCTTAAATATAGTTCTTTGTTTGGTGAGGAGTGTGTGTATTAATGTCTCTTCCTGGTATGTGCAGAGAGAGAATGGTTGTGCTAGAAATGAGGTGAGGTGAAGGTGAGGGGAAGGCTGAAGGAAAAAGGATGTAAGGTAAATGGGAGGTGAGATGAAAGGTCCCATTTGGCTGAAGTGAGACCAGTAAACACAACCAAAACATCAATAACAATCAAACACATTAAATAACCAGTTTTTTTCATCCTTTATACCAAAAAAAAAAAAAAAAAAAAAAAAAAAAAAAAAAAAAAAAAAAACACAAAACAAGTAAGATTAGGTTTAGCTGAAATAAGACCAGTAGAGATAAACAACTAAAAACACCACCATTTAAACACATCACCAATTTTTCTACCCTTTATAGCAACACAACACAACACAACACAAACAAAATTAAGTTTAGCTAAAATAAAGCCAA
This sequence comes from Portunus trituberculatus, assembly GCF_017591435.1. Lineage (NCBI taxonomy): Eukaryota > Metazoa > Arthropoda > Malacostraca > Decapoda > Portunidae > Portunus > Portunus trituberculatus. The sequence continues at coordinate 9,308,738 of NC_059263.1, read as the reverse complement.
TAGAGATAAACTATGACCAAAAGCACCATTTAAACACATCACCAGTTTTTCTACCCTTTATAGCAACACAAACAGCACAACAGACACAAGTTTCCCTGTTGGTCCCTCTCATTCCACCTCTTTATGTGTGGCAGCCGGCTGACAGGCTAATGGATGTATGGATGGATGGAGGGATCAATACACATAACTCTGTACACTGCGGGGACGTGGCTGGGAGAGGAGAGGAAGGGAGAGAGGGGGAGAGAGGGAGAGAGAGGTAGAGGAAGAGAAGGATAGGAAAGGAAAGGGGAGAGATGAGATGTGACTGTGAGAGGAAGAGAAGAGAGAGTGAGATATGGATAGAAAAGGAGAGGTGGACATGGCTGGGAGAGAAAGAAGAGCAGGAGAGATATTTAGGGAAGGAAAGGTGAAGAGCGAGAGAATGAGAGAGAGAGAGAGAGAGAGAGAGAGAGAGAGAGAGAGAGAGAGAGAGAGAGAGAGAGACTAGGAACAGGTAGGGAGGGAATGGAGGGGATGTGGGGGTGAGGGTATTAATCTGTATGTGTAATGTGACATGGCAATCTACACATGAAGAGCAAAAAACATTGGTAATTGTTGTGGGTTGTTGCCTGTTACATCACACCAGGCCTGCCCACTGTGTCATGTCCTTGCATGATAAACAAATAAACAAAATAGATAAATACTTTTCTAATCCACATAATTAAGTCAATAATTTTCTAACCAGCATAAATAAATAAATGAATACTTTTTCTCACCAGCAAAATTAAATAAATAAATACTTTTCTAAATAACATAAATAAATAAATACTTTTATAACCCGCAAAGTTAAATAAATACTTTTCTAACCCAAAATAAATAAATACTTTTCTAACCAGCAACCTTCTCTAACATAATCCACAGTCAGGAGCGACATCTTTATAAACAAGTCAATTTATGCATTTTACTCTATTTTTTCAACAAGAAGAAAAAAAAAGCAATAAAAAAAAACCCCAGTCAATTCTAATCTAAAACCAAGCACACACACACACACACACACACACACACACACACACACACACACACACACACACACTTGCATGTAAATGAGGCAGTTAATTTTCCATGCATAGGTAATCAAAGTTTTCAAGGAACTACATCACCAACAAGTTTCATTACCAAACTCTGGCTCTGTATCCCTATGACACACTGAACTGGAGGGAGGGAGGGAGGGGGAGAGAGAGAGAGAGAGAGAGAGAGAGAGAGAGAGAGAGAGAGAGAGAGAGAGAGAGAGAGAGAGAGAGAGAGACTCAGAACTTCAACAAAACTATAACTAAACCCAACCTTATCTAACCTCACTATCACTCAACACACACACACATTAATTAACTCATTTATACCTAAAATAAAAAAAAAAAAAATATTAAACCTAACCTAACTAACCTAATTCATCCTTCCCTTCACTATACCTAACCTAACCCAAGCTAACCTAACCAAAACAAGGCTTACCAACCCAAACTAAAAAACCAGGCTTACCAACCCAACCCAAGCTAACCCAACCAAAAAAACAAGCATCACCAACCTAACCTAACCTAACCAAAACAAGGCCTACCAATCAACCAACCCCACCCAAGCTAACCTAACCTAACCTAAATAAAAAAAAAAAAATTTACCAACCTACCCTACCCTAACCTAACCAAAACAAGGCTTACCAACCCAACCTAACCAAAACAAGTATTACCAACCTAACCTAACCAAAACAAGGCCTGCCAACCAACCCAACCCAAGCTAATCTAACCACAACAAGGCTTACCAACCTAACCTAACCTAACCAAATCAAATCAAGGCTTACCAACCCAACCTAACCTAACTAAAACACAAGACTTACCAACCCAACCTAACCTAACTGAAACACAAGACTTACCAACCTAACCTAACCAAAACAAAGCCTGCCAATCCAGCTAGTACATTCTCAGGGGCAGCAGTGTTAGCCTGAAACCTGAAACGTAGCAGCACAAATGTCACACTGTCGCCTTTTCCTTGCGTCACTGATAAGGGTTCTGAGAGGTGGTGGTGGTGGTGGTGGAGGTGGTGGAAGGTCGTTTTTCTAAGTAATGCATGACGTTCGAATTATTTGGTGTGTGTGTGTGTGTGTGTGTGTGTGTGTTTCACTGTTTTGATCTGCTGCAGTCTCTGACGAGACAGCCAGACGTTACCCTACGGAACGAGCTCAGAGTTCATTATTTCCGATCTTCGGATAGGTCTGAGACCAGGCACACACCACACACCGGGACAACAAGGTCACAACTCCTCGATTTACATCCCGTACCTACTCACTGCTAGGTGAACACCACCTACACGTCAAAGGAGACACACCCAAATATCTCCAGCCGGCCGGGGAATCGAACCCCGGTCCTCTGGCTTGTGAAGCCAGCGCTCTAACCACTGAGCTACCGGGCGTGTGTGTGTGTGTGTGTGTGTGTGATGAAAGAAAAGGAAAAAAAAAAGGAAAAACAAAAAGGAGAGCAAGAAGGAAAGATTTGATAATGTGCGTCACGTGATAACAATATACAAATATCGCTGGAGAGAGAGAGAGAGAGAGAGAGAGAGAGAGAGAGAGAGAGAGAGAGAGAGAATTACAACACAAAAATACCTTCTAGCAATCAAAACGCACCAAAACACCACCGACAGAACCGCTCATACCCAACACAACCTGGTAACACTGGCCTCGAGTTGGCAGTAGTGCAAGGATACAAGACCGGCCCTGCATCCAAGCATTTCCCGGACATAATAACAAACAAACTTGTCCCTTCACACTCTGCTGCTATATTTTCTGCTTCTTCCCTTTTTCAACCATAAGTGGATGTGTTAAATGCTGAGATAGACATAAGAAGGAGTTTTTGCGGTATTATAGCATTTTATTACTATTTTTAACCCCTTCAGTACCATGACATGTTTTCATATTCATTCTGCTTGCTATCTAGTGATTTTTTTTACAGCTTCGGAAACTGATGTGGGGGATTACAATAGTGAAGACTCTGGCCGTTAATCTTCTGACCTCCATAGACCCTTCCTAATGTCAATAAAATCGTCTAATTGTACACAAATCTCAGGGTAAAAATGCATCCCAGTACTGAAGGGGTTAAGGAACATTGATTGATGGTAGGGAGGGAAGGAAAGGAAAGGAAGGAAAAGGCAGGCAGGCAGGCAGGCAGGCAGGCAGGCAGGCAGGCAGGCAGGAAGGAAGGAAGGAAGGAAGGAAGGAAGGAAGGAAGGAAGGAAGGAAGGAAGGAAAGAAAGAAAGAAAGAAAGAAAGAAAGAAGTAAGTATGTTGGTGTTCTTTTTTGTTTTCTACGCCTCCCGTCTTTGTATTAATTCAAAAAGTGACATAATATATCTCTTCACTCACCTACAAAAATATTCTCCAAAGACATGTATATATTCAAAATCATTCCTATCATTTATTATTCTTACCTTTTCCTCCTCTGTACAGCTCAAAACACTTACTTCACCACTATCTTATCTCTCCTTCCACAATCTATCTCTATCTCAACTTCTCATCTCTTTCTTACTTTCATATCACCACCTAATCCATTCCTACCTTGCTTTATGGCAGTCTGATGTAACAATTCTAAAGGCCTATATCTAAAATAAAACGTGTATATTCTGATTTCTCGCTTCTGACACTCCCTATTATTTCTCATCTTTTTCTTACTCTCATATTAGCTAATCCATTCCTACCTTGCTTTATGGCAGTCCGACGTAACAATTTTAAAGGCCCATATCTAAAAAAAAAGGTGTGTATTCTGATTTCTCACTTCTGACACTCCCTATTACTTCTCATCTTTTTCTTACTCTAATATCATCCAATCCATTCCTACCTGGCTCTATGGCACACCCTTGACTACACACATATACTAATTAACTTTACAACATATTCTCATTTCTCCTTCATTCCACCAATAACGAAACTCACACATCCTTCACAGCATTCCACTCTTCATTCCAGCCAAGCATAGGACACAGACACACAGACACACACACACACACATACTTGATAGCCGAAAGGATTACCCACATCATCTCAGCCCTTCCCAAGCCCAGCCATCCTTACTCAACATCCCTTAGCTTCATAATCTTACTTAATGCAGCTGTAACTTGCAACTTTTCAACACTGTGCCGCTCTCCTAATCCCTCTCTCCCTGCCCCCACCCCGGCCTCTCCTCTGAGCCTTAATACTTAGCACACACACATTTTCCCTCAGTTTTATGGGTCTTATGTGCCTTTCTTGTCATGAGAGATGTGTTAGAGTCTATTTAATGGAGTGACAACTTCATATATCTAGTATTGTGTATTAATCTATAACCTAACATTTCTTAACCCTTTCAGTACTGGGACACAATTTTTACCTTGAGTTCAGGTATGATTAGATCTTTTTTATGGCATTAGGAAGGGTCTATGGAGGTCAGAAGATTCATGGCCACAGTCTTTATCATTTTAATCCTGTCTTAAGTTTCTGAATCTGTTTAATATCACCAAATAGTAAGCAGAATGAATATGGACAAGTATCATTGTACTGAAGGGATTAATCTAGAGCCATGTCTTAATCTGTATATAATCTAACCTAACCTTGATCTAGTACTGTTTTGATATGTCTATATACCAAATTTTACCTTTCTTAATGTAATACTGTGCTTTAATCTATATACAGCCTTACCTAACCTTGCCTTTCTTAATATAATACTGTTTTAATGTTCTACAACCTAACCTAACCTAACCTAACCTCACCACATCTTTACCAATATAGCAGTGCATTTTATCTATCTATATACAACCTAACCTCACCTAAATTTACCTTTCTTAATCTAGTACTGTTTTAATCTGTATATAACTTAACCTCATCTTTACCTATTATAGTAGTTAGTGTTTTAATCTATCTTTATACAACCTAACCTAACCTAACTTAACTTCATCTTTACCTATTGTGTTTTAATCTATCTATATACAACCTAACCTAAACTTACCTTTCTTAACCCCTTCAATACTGAGACACATTTTTTACCTTGATTTTTTTGACGTACTGTTAGACGATTTTATTGGCATCAGAAACTGTCTGTGGTGGTCAAAAGATTAGTGGCCAGAGTCTTTACTATTCTAATCCTAATCCTGTATGAAATCGCCAAAATAGTAACCAGAATGAATATGAAAATGCGTCATGGTACTGAAATAGTTAACCCCTTCAGTACCATGATGTGTTAGAAGCAGACAAATGACCATGATGTGTTTCCCTATTCACTCTGAACACTATTTGGTGAGTTTATACAGCTTCAGAAACTCAAATGGGGGATTCAAATAGTGAAGACTGAGCCCATTAATCTTCTGACCACCATAAACCCCTCATAAAGTCAACGAAATGCTCTAATTGTACATAAACTTCAAGGTAAAAATGTGTTCCAGAATTTAATTGCTTACTGTTTGTTGATTTCATAGAGCTTCAGAAACTCATATGGGGCTTAAAATAGTGAAGACTGGCCATTAATCTTCTGACCTCCATAGACCCTTCCTAATGTCAACAAAATGGTCTAATCATACACAAATCTCAAGGTAAAAATGTGTCCCAGTATTGAAAAGGCTAATCTAGTATACTTTGTTTTAATCTGTATAGTACATCCTAACTAAACCTAACTTTATTACTACCACTACTACTACTACTTTGACTACTACTACCACCATTACTACTATTACCATTACTACTATTACAACAACAACAACAACAACAACAACTACTACTAGTACCACTACCACCACCATTACTACTATTACAACAACAATAACAACAACAACAACAACAACTACTACCACCACCACCATTACTACCACACTACACACACTTCAAGGCGCCAAAGTGTGTCAGCCTGACGCAGCACGGATAACAGGCATTGCTGTGTGACGCCCCCTGTCAGTCAAGGTGTGGTAATTGACTTTTAACTGCTGCTGCGTGTGTTTTTTGCTGGACAGTGACGGGTGTATTGGGGGCAGTGACATTGTGTATTTTTTAGGTGGTCAAGTAGTAGTAGTAGTAGTAGTAGTAGTAGTAGTAGTAGTAGTAGTAGTAGTAGTAGTAGTAGTAGTAGTAGTAGTAGTAGTAGTAGTAGTAGTAGTAGTAGTAGTAGTAGTAGTAGTGGTGTTGGTGTTGGTGGTGGTGGGAGGAGGAGAAAATATCCAAAAAGACAAGAAAAAGAGAATAATGAATAAGAAGAAAGGTGAAACAGAAGGGAAAAAGAGAGAGAGAGAGAGAGAGAGAGAGAGAGAGAGAGAGAGAGAGAGAGAGAGAGAGAGAGAGAGAGAGAGAGAGAGAGAGAGAGAGAAACAAGATGACATCAATGGAAAAAGAAAAAAAAAGGAAAAAGGAAGAATAGGAAGAAAAGAAGAATATGAGAAAAGGAAACAGAAAAGGAGATATTGTAAAAAAAGAAAATGAGAACATCAAGAACTAAGAAAACAAAAATAGAAAAAAATCAGAGAAAAGGAAAGAAGAAGAAGAAGAAGAAGAAGAAGAAGAAGAAGAAGAAGAAGAAGAAGAAGAAGAAGGAGGAGGAGGAGGAGGAAAAGAGGAAACATACAATACCTTGAAATCAACAGCACCATAACACACACACACACACACACACACACACACACACACACACACAGAGCACATATCACTCTCTCCCTATCTATTTCCTGGATATACCACAACCACCACCACCACCACCACCACCACATAAACCAGAGGCAAAGACAAGGCAAGGCATAGAACACAAACACACACACACACACACACATGGGGAGGGCATGATAAGCAAGGAAAGGATAAGATAGCATGATATTGAGGAGGAGGAGGAGTGGAGATGCTGGAAGAACAAGAATAAGAAGAATAAAAAGAAGAGGAAGAAGAAGAAGAGGAGGAAGAGGAGAAAGTACATGTAAGACCAGGAATATATTGAGATCTTTTAGGCCTAAACTAGAAACAAATAAGCCCACATACAAAAAAAAAAATAATAATAATAATAACAATAAATAAATAAAAAAAAAAAAATAATAATAATAAAAAAAAAAAGTGACAAGCTACATAGTGAAAACACAGCACACTTTTTTGAATGAATGAATGTTGTATGAAAGAAAAAAAAAAAAAAATAAATAAATAAGAGAAAGCTACAATCTACAAAACACAAGTCACCCACAGCTATCAATATCTCTGTGGTAGACTATTCAAACAGTGTATTAACCCCTTCAATACTGGGACACATTTTTACCTTGAGGTTTGTGCACGATTACACCATTTTATTGACATTAGGACGGTCTATGGTGGCCAGAAGATTAATGGCCACGGTCTTCACTATTTTAATCCCCACCATAAGTTTCTGAAGCTGTATAAAATCACCAAATAGTAACTAGAAGGAATATGAAAACGCGTCATATTACTGAAGGGATTAAAATGAAGCGTTAGATGCTGCCAGTCATGATGAGACAAAAACAGTGACCAAAGTGTGTTAGTAAGGGAAGAGAGTGGCACATCTGTTAAAGGTGAGGGGACGTAACACTAGTACAGCTGATCAATTACAGGAGCAACGATTCAACTCGTCCTCAGTGGGTTAAGAATGGGAGAAAATGTAACTAGGGTATTAAAAAAGGGTATTTATCTTTGCTGTATGTCAAATATGAATGGATCTATACAGTGAGAGGCTGATTAATTGAGAGCGCTAATTTAACACTTTCTGACAATTGAGTTTAAGAATGGGAGAAAATGTAACTAGGGTATTAAAAAAGGGTATTTATCTTTGCTGTGGGGTGAAAGATGAAGGGATCTATACAATAAAAGGCTGATCAAATATAGGACCTCTGATTCAACATGTCCTGATAATTGGGTTAAGAATGAGAGAAAATGTTAGGATATAAAAATGTGGTGTTGTCTTTGCTGTGTGAAATATGAAGAGATCTATTAAGAAAGAGGCTGATTAGGAGCTCAAATACAACACTTCATGCTAATTGTGTAAGAATGGGACAAAATGTAACTAAGGTATTAAAAAGTGCATTTGTCTTTGCTGTATGTGAAATATGAAGGGATCTATACAGTGACAGGTTGATTAATTAAGAGCGCTAATTTAACACGTCCTCATTGGGTTAAGAATGAAGAAAATGTAACTAGGGTATTAAAAAGGGTATTCATCTTTGCTGTGGGTGAAATATAAAGGGCCCCTATAAAAAGAGCAACAGATTAATTACAGGAGCTCCCATTTAACATTTTCTATAAAGGATCAATAAAGTGAGAGGTTGATTAACAGCTGATGCAACACTTCCTGATAATTTAGTTAAGAATGGGAGAAAGTGTAACACGAGTATTAAAAACTGGAGTGGTATATGTTGTATGTGAAAGATAAAAGGCTCTTATCTATAACGTGATGTTTGTTTATGATGAGTGATGTTCAGATAGGTTAGATAAGGTTAGGTTTGGGTACAGTAGTGATTCTCTCTCTCTCTCTCTCTCTCTCTTCCTTTCATTCCTGGTCCAGCCTGAGAGCTCTGCAGGCCACATTCTGATGGGAAGCCACACCCCATAAAGGTGACCACTCCCTTTAACACATCCCTCAATAAACATGAGGGAAAAACACAAAACACACACACCAACATTCAACAAGCCTTACCCAACACACCACACCCTAACACAACCTGCTCAACCTTACACTATACAACCTTTCCTTAATCCCTTCAGTGCCATGACACATTTCCATATTTTTTTTGCTTACTATTTAGCAATTTTATACAGCTTCAAAAACTTATGTAAGGAATTTAAATAGTGAAGACTGGCCATTTTTCTTCTGCCCTCCATAGACCCTTCCTAATGTCAATAGAATGGTGTAATTGTACATAAATTTCAAGGTAAAAATGGGTCCCAGTATTGAAGAGGTTAATCCTAATCTAATGAAGATGAAAGGTAACTAAATTTTCTATAAAAACACACACACCAACATTAAACATACCTTACCCAACACACCACACCCTAACACAACCTGCTCAGAGTTACACCAATACAACCTTTCCTTATTTCTAACCTAATGAAGATCCAAGATAACTAAATTTTCTCTTCTTATTCTAACTTTAACCAACCTATTTGAATTTGAAACCTAACCAAACCTGTGTGTGTGTGTGTGTGTGTGTGTGTGTGTGTGTGTGTATCTACCTAGTTGTATTTACCTAGTTGTAGTTTTACAGGGCCTGGGCTTTATGCTCATGTGGTGCCGTCTCCATATCTACACATATCCAATTTTTCTTTAAAACTATGCACACTCTTTGCTGACACCATTTCCTCACTCAAACTGTTCCAAGTCTCAACACATCTTTGCAGGAAACTAAATTTTTTAACATCTCTCAGACATCTTCCCTTCCTCAGTTTCTTACTATGTGATCTTGTGCTTCTAATGTCATATTCTTCTCTCAGGATTAGTTTCTCATTGTGTGTGTGTGTGTGTGTGTGTGTGTGTGTGTGTGTGTGTGTGTGTGTGTGTGTGTGTGTGTGTGTGTGTGTGTGTGTGTTCTTAGCCTCTTCAGTACTAGGACATACTTTTACCTTGAGTTTTGGGTATGATTAGATAATCTTATTTATATTATGAAGAGTCTATGTAGGTCAGAGGATTGATGGCCACAACCTTCACTATTTCAATTCTCACACAAGTTCCTGAAGCTGTACAAACCACTAAATAGTAAGCAGAATGAATATGGAAATGCACCATGGTACTGAAGGCAATACGTGCATTATTACAGAACTGAGTCAAGCTAGTTATATTGCATTTTTTTAGTTAATTTGCCATGTTCATCTCTAAAACTATGAATACACCTTTGTAAATGATAAAAGGTGTATGTGTGCGTGTTTCTTGAATTATTACAAGGTTAAGTCAAGCTAGGTATGCCATATCATTTAGTTAATCCATTACAATTATCTCTAAAACTGAATATTCATTACACACACACACACACACACACACACACACACACACAGTTAGTCAGTCAAAGCATTTTCCTATCACATTGCCCTGTCATAAAAGCAATTTCCACACCTTTCTTTGCTCTCTTTCTGTAAACTTCTTACGGACTCTTAGAATTAATTGCTACGGCACCACAGAATCATAACACCAATCTTCTCTTTTCCTTCTCACACAACTTCTTAGAAAATGACTTGATGGTGTTTGGCAAGACTGTGTGTGTGTGTGTGTGTGTGTGTGTGTGTGTGTGTGTGTGTGTGTGTGTGTGTGTGTGTGTGTGTGTGTGAGCTAGCCTGACCTTGACAAGAAACACATGCTCTTACACTCCACCTGAGCAGCTGAGCACCACCACACAGGTACGCAGCACAGGTGTCTGGTAGGACCCTCCTCCTTGGCCTGCCTCTCAGTGACATGTGTGGCTAAGTAAACGTATTTCACCCCAATTAAATGTTACCATCTCATTTACCCTTTGAAAATATTGACACTCTCTCTCTCTCTCTCTCTCTCTCTCTCTCTCTCTTAGACCTAACTACATAAATCTAATTTTCTTATCAGTTCACCCTCTTGTCACTCCATCTCTTACCTAATCTGACCCAATATCTAAACTTTTACAATAACCTTTCAAAATTGATACATAAACTTTCAAAATAATTCATCCTTTCTCTCTTTTTTACTGTCTAACTTAATTAATAATACATAAACTTTCAAAATAATTCACTCTAAATCATTCACCTAACATGACTGAATATGCAAACTTCTCAAAATAATCCTCCCCAATGAGAAACACAACACACACACACACACACACACACACACACACACACACACACACACACCAACACAACACAAATCATTCACCAAGTTGCTAATAAACACAAAAACTTCATCTGAATAACCTGACCATCAAAAAAAACATTAAAAAAAGACAATATCACACACCCACAACAAACAAAACACAAAACACATTCACTCGTCTATTAACACTACCATGAATTTACTTTGCCTTATAATTGCAACTAAAAATACCTCACATCAGCATTACTCTCTCTCTCTCTCTCTCTCTCTCTCTCAGTGCACAGGCAAGACAGAACTGAGCATAATTTGGAAGCCCAGCAAGTGAGGGAGAGGTGAGGCAAAGTTCTCTAATGTACAATACCTCTCAGATGACACAGAGACATAGACAGCCTTCCCCAAATATCACACCCACACGTCACTCCACTCTGCTTTCAAGGCCTCTCTTTCTCTCTCTCTCTCTCTCTCTTAGGATGAATAAAAGCAAGAGCAAATTATTATCAGTGAAATCAGAGAGAGAGAGGAATGTCAAGTCTTGGTTTTTTTTTTATCTCTTCATTCACCTTCTTTCATTCTTTCCTTCTTCTCTGTTTCTTTCTCCCGCCATTCATGGTTATTTTCTTTTCTTCCTTGCACACACCTGGTCTTGTTTGTTTCCTTATTCCTTTGTTCTCTTTCTTTCTTTCCTTCTTTCCTTCCTTCCTCGCCTTTCATAATCAATCTATTTTTGTGTTTCTTTCACACGTTTCTCTCTCTCTCTCTCTCTCTTTAAGGGGACACATTTATATCAAATTAAAATCATATATTTCCCACTGTCCTCTCTCTCTCTCTCTCTCCATAACAGTCCCTTCACAACAAGGTCACAAAACACACTATCTATAATGAAATGTAATGAAAGAAGTGATAATTGATGGATCTTTCAAATTATACACTACTTCTACCTTATAATCATTCTCTCTCTCTCTCTCTCTCTCTCTGATAAAAAGATTCTCTCTGATAAAAAGATAATCAAGTATAATAGTCATATAATTAAGTAAAAAAAGGAGTAATATCTGATGTGCTTTTAAAATAACACACTTCTCAGCTCACAATTATATAGCTTTTTATTTCACATATATAAAGAAAGAGTTTAACCACTTCAGTACTGGGACACATTTTTACCTTGAGATTTGTGTACAATTAGACCTTTGTTGACATTAGAAAGAGTCCATGGAGGGCAGAAGATTAATGGCCACAGTCTTCATTATTTTAACTCTTTCAGTACTGGGACACATTTTTACCTGAGTTTTGTGTACAATTAGATCATTTTATTGACATTAGAAAGGGTCTATGGAGGGCAGAAGATCTATGGCTTCAGTCTTCACTATTTTAACTCTTTCAGTACGGGGACACATTTTTACCCAAGTTTTGTGTACAATTAGATAATTTTATTGACATTAGTATGCGTTTATGGAGGTCAGAAGATTAATGGCCACAGTCTTCACTACTTTAATCCCCCACATGAGTTTCTGAAGCTGTATAAAATCACCAAACAGTAAGAAGAATGAATTTGGAAATGCATCATGGTACTCACTCTCTCAGACCTGTTAGGGAACTGGCATCTAAGTAGGAGTGTTTGTTTGTTTTTGTTACCCTTGGCCAAATTTCCCTCTTACATTAAAAATAAATAACTCCCCCCCAAAACTTTCTATTCCCACCTTGTCCCACCTCGTCCATTCTTCTCCTCCGTCAGAAATAAATAACCCAAAAATCCTTCTATTCCCCACCTTGTCTCACCTTGTTCGTTCTTCTCCTCAGTCGGAAATAACTCCCAAAAAAATCCTTCTATTCCCCACCTTGTATGTTCTTCTCCCCTCGGAAATAAATAACCAAAAAAAAATCCTTCTATTCCCCACCTTGTCCCGCCTTGTTCGTTCTTCTCTCCCTTCGGAAATAAATAATTCCCCAAAAAGGCTTCTATTCCCACCTTGTCTGTCCTTCTCCTCCGTCAGATGAAAGCTACAGTTTTAATTGAGTCTGGTGAAGTGTCAAAAGAAGGGAGGAAAGCCACTTAATGTTGTTTACAAAGATCCCGGGAACTTTTGGCACACGACACCATTAAGTAGAAGGTAGTGCAGGCTGTTGTTGTTGTTGCTGCTGTTGCTATTCTACTGTTACTTAACCCCTTCACTGCTCCTTGGCGCATCTTTTCTTAATCGCCACCCACTCTAATATTTTTTTTCTCTCATATACAGCCTTCTACAGCCATTTATAAACACTGTACTAGATAAAAAGCACAATATCTCTTATCTTTTTAATGCCATTCCCACTCTGACACATGTTTTTCTTTATCTACAGCCTTCTACAGCCATTTCTAAACATTGTACTAGATAAAAAGCACAATATCTCTTATCTTTTTAACCCCATTCTCACTCTGACACATGTTTTTCTTTATCTACAGCCTTCTACACCCATTTCTAAACATTGTACAAGCTAGAAATTGTAATATATATTCTTTTTTCAATGCCTTTCCTACTCTGACATTTTTTCTTCTTCTACAGCTACTTCTAAACAATGTCCTGGGTAAGAATTGTAATATCTATTCATCTATAATGCCATTCTGTCTTGGAAATGCTTGTAAAGACTCCAAAATATTGGTTGTGGTGGTGTGAAATGCTGCATGTCACGGTGTGGGTGTTAATGTGTTAATGCTGCTCTGGGAAATAGTTGAGCTCATGTGCTAAGAAGTTTCTATATTCTGCATCTGATCTTTACTTTCCTAATTATATATATTTCCTTTTTATTTATTATTTTTTTTATATATTCTGCATCTGATCTTTACTTTTCTTCTAATTATATATCTTTTATTTATTTTTTTTTTACATAACCAACAAACTATTAAAAAACAAAAAAACTCTTCCTACATTTTCTTCACACACCTGCACCTGCTCTATTTCTTCTTACTAGCATTTTTTCAACTTATTTTTTACACAACCAACAATGAAAAGAAGGAAAAAAATAACTAGAAAATCTCCCAACACTTTCTTCACATTTTCCAGAATCAGTCCTTAGCAAAACATTCCTCCACATCCTCCTCGTTCTTTTAAAACATTTCAATACCTCAGTCAGCAATAAACAAAACAATTCTCAACCATTTCTTTCCTTCCTAAACACTTTCCAAAACCAATATTTTCCTTTTACTTGAAATTACTTACCATCACTCCCTTGCTTGTACAAACAATACAAAAAATAAAGAAAATAATAAATAAATAAATAACATAGTCAATAACACACACACACACACACACACACACACACACACACACACACACACAAACATAAGCTGAGGTAAATATGTAAAACTAACTCTTTGATTATGTATATTTTTTTGTTAAGGTAAGAAGAAGAAGAAGAAGAAGAAGAAGAAGAAGAAGAAGAAGAAGAAGAAGAAGAAGAAGAAGAAGAAGAAGAGGAAGAAGAAAGGAGGTGGGAGAACAATCTGTAAATTAAATTGTGATAATAAGTATGCAATATATGTTTTATTTTGTAGGTCTCTCTCTCTCTCTCTCTCTCTAGGCCCTCTCTTTCACTTACCTACTTCCTATACATCTTTCTCCTCCTCCATTTTTGAGAGATAATGAGAAGAATTACACTCCCTCTCTCTCTCTCTTTCATTCTTTTTTTCACTTCCTCCTCCTCCTCCTATACATTTTTCTTTGTTTTCTTATAATTCCCATTTCTTCATTTCCTTCTGTTGCATTGTTTCCATTCTCCATCCCTTCCTTCATTCACTTGCCTTCTCACCTCTTCTCTACATTCTTCTCTTCCTTCATTATTTCCTCCCTTCTCTCCAACATTTCCTCGTCACTTTTTTTTTTACCCTTCCTCCACATTACCTTCTGTCTCTCTCTCTCTCTCTCTCTCTCTCTCTCAACAAAGGCTGGTAATCTAAAGAACAACTAAAGTCCTCCCTCCCTTTACTACACCACTCACCACCTACTACTACTACTACTACTACTACTACTCCTCCTCCTCCTCCTCCCGACACTCCCCTGAGGAAAGTACACAGCTCCCTCATTCCCTGGAGAACCTCACTTTCCTTGGGGATTTCACAGCTACTCTCTCATTGCATCCCCCCCTTTTTTCCCTTGTACCTCTCTCTCTCTCTCTCTCTCTCTCTCTCTCTCTCTCTCTCTCTCTCTCTCTCTGTCATTTACTGGTCTATCTTTCTAATTTCCTGGTCTATTCACTGTTGGTTCATTCATATTGTCTACTTATCATCATTTCCTATGCATATGTAAATCCACTTCCTCTCTTTCTCTTCATATCTCCACCTCTCATTTCCTTTCAGTAATGTGGATCTTTACTTGCCTTAACCTCTCTCTCTCTCTCTCCCTCTCTCTCTTTCACTTTAGCATGCAAACACCACCTAAATCAACACATCAAGCTATTTCTATCACTAGGTACTGTGCAAACCCATCCCTCACACCAGCTATAGTCAAAATCCATTGCTTACACTTGCTAGGTACACTGTAACCCCTACAATACTGGGACACATTTTTACCTTGAGATTTGTGTATGATTAGACTATTTTAATGACATCAGGAAGGGTCTATGGAGGTGAGAAGATTAATGGCCACAGTCTTCACTATTCTAATCACCTATACAAGTTTCTGAAGCTGTATAAAAGCATGAAATAGACAGCAGAATGAATATGGGAACGCATTATGGTATTGAAGACTATTTCATTGACATCAGGAAGGGTCTATGGAGGTGAGAAGATTAATGGCCACAGTCTTCACTATTCTAATCACCTATACAAGTTTCTGAAGCTGTATAAAAGCATGAAATAGACAGCAGAATGAATATGGGAAACACGTTATGGTACTGAAGGGATTAAACCTGTTCTTCACACCAGCTCCAGTTCAATTGCATCCTTCACACTTGGTGCCATTCAGAGAAACACTCTAACTTGGTGCAGTGTAGGTAATGCAGAGAGAGAGAGAGAGAGAGAGAGAGAGAGAGAGAGAGAGAGAGAGAGAGAGAGAGAGAGAGAGAGAGAGAGAGAGAGAGAGAGAGAGAGAGAGAGAGAGAGAGAGAGAGAGAGAGGAGGAGGAGGGAGGAGGGAGGGAGGGAGGGAGGGAGGGAGGGAGGGAGAGAGAGAGAGAGAGAGAGAGAGAGAGAGAGAGAGAGAGAGAGAGAGAGAGAGAGAGAGAGAGAGAGAGAGAGAGAGAGAGAGAGAGAGAGAGAGAGAGAGAGGGAGGGAGGGAGGGAGGGAGGGAGGGAGGGGAGGGAGAGAGAGAGAGAGAGAGAGAGAGAGAGAGAGAGAGAGAGAGAGAGAGAGAGAGAGAGAGAGAGAGAGAAAAAGGAAAGTGGTGAATTATTTTAATGCCATAAGAAAGTGTCAAATTCTCTAGTAGAAATACATAATGGTAGGTAATAACAAACCTCTCTCTCTCTCTCTCTCTCTCTCACACACACATACACACACACACGTGAATAATGAAAAACTAATCCTGAGAGAAGAATATGCCAGTCGAAGCACAAGATCGCACAGTAATAAACTGAGGAAGGGAAGATGTGTAAGAGATATTAAAAAGTATAGTTTCCCGCAAAGATGTGTCGAGACGTGGAACAGTTTGAATGAAGAAGTAGTGTCTGCAACGAGTGTGCATAGTTTTAAAGTAAGATTGGATAAGTGTAGATATGGAGATGGGGCCACACGAGCATAAAGCCCAGGCCCTGTAAAACTACAACTAGGTAAATACACACACACACACATACTTATATTAGAGCAGTTTCCTTAGTAGCACCTTGCAACCCTATCACACAGACCACACCTATGACCTCAATTAATTTAAGAGGGAGGCTGCTTCAAGACATTTATCCCACTGTTCTGGCTAACTCTCTCAGACCTACTCAAGGACTGGCATCTAAGTGGGCCTTTTTTTGTTTAATATATGTTACCATTGGCCAGATTCCCACTCTTACACTCAAAAAGATGCTCCACCAACACAGGATTTCCTAAGTACACACACACACTCAAGTATTTTTTTTTTTTTTATGGTGTAAACAAAGCACTACATAATATAGGAAGTGTGTGTGTGTGTGTGGCAGATACTAGGGTGTGTGTGGCAGATACTGGGGTGTGTGTGGTGTGTGACAGGAGTGTTATGTGACATATCATAGCTGACACAAGGCTTAATTTCAACACACAACAATAATCATAACAATAAATAACAAAAGCTAACAATAGACTTATCAGTGTCAACGTGAGGGAATAAACGTGAGCTTAAACACAAGTAACATTTTCAACTCACGCATTTAAGTAATAAGGCAAAAATAAAAATATATATAATGACAGTAATAGAGGAGGGAAGACAGAATAAGAGGTAATAATAGACTTAGCAATGTCAAATAAATGCAAATCTAACCATGAGAGGCATTTTCAACTAGTGTATTCAATAATATAAACAGAAAAACAATAATAAAGGCAAGGAGGCAGAGTGGGAAGCAACAATACACGCAGTAATGTTGATATAAATCCAACCACATGAATTATTAACTTATGCAATCAAATATAAAAACAATAATAAAGGAAAGGAGGCAGAGTGAGAAGTAGTAATGGGCGCAGTAATGTCGATATAAGCCCAACCATACGTATCACTATCAACTTGTGCATTAAAGATATTTATCCCTATCCTTTGGCTAATTCTATCAGCTCTATGGGGGCACTGGCAACTGAGTGGGTCCTTTATCTTTATATTTTTGTTGCCCTTGCATAAAAAAATAAAATAAAATAAAATAAAATAAATAATAAAAACAAAAACATAATAAAAGAGAGGAGACAGAATGAAACAACAATAAACTAAGCACAGAGAGAGAGAGAGAGAGAGAGAGAGAGAGAGAGAGAGAGAGAGAGAGAGAGAGAGAGAGAGAGAGAGAGAGAGAATGACAACAATTAAGTAGTGACATCAACACTTAGTCAGTGAGCCATTATGAGTGTGGCCTGGTTGGCTTGAGTCACCAGGCTAAGGGAGATATGATAACACCACTCTGTATCAGTTAGCATAGTGCCAGTATCAATGCTAACACTGCTGCCAGGAATGTGAGTGTGATGGAGTGATGCAAGCTACACCACTCACTCTACACTCATTACTGGTTTATGGTATCTGTCAATTAAAGATAAGTGTGTAACTGTTGATACAGCACCACACTTTTATTTAATTTCAGAAACCTTATGCTTTTTTTTTATGTAAGAAGGGAAAAATAGCTGGAAAAAAAAAAAAAAAAAAAAAAAAAAAAGGCCCACTTAGATGCCAGTCCTTGAGTAGGTTTGAGAGAGTTGGCCAAAATAATGGGATAAATGTCTTGAAATCTCCTCCCTCTTAACCCCCTTCAGTACTGGGATGCATTTTTTACCTCTATTTTTTTTTGGGGGGGTATGTTTAGATGACTTTATTGACATTAGGAAGGGTCTATGGAGGTCAGGAGATCAATGGCCACAGTCTTCACTCTTTTAATCACCCCCTCAAGTTTCTGAAGCTGTTTAAAATCACCAAATAGTAAGCAGAATGAATATGAAAATGTGCTATGGTACTGAAGGGGTTAAAGGAGTTCAGATCAAAGGAAGATGGAAATACAGAAGCAGGTGAGGGAATTCTAGTCTTAAATAAGAGTATAGACAGTACAAGGTTTCCACTACTCCACCATTTTGCATTGAGACCATTGTGTTAATTCTAAGAAGCTAAACAAGTTGATGTGCTCACTATCATAAGATCTCAAATGCTAGGGAAGGCTTACCAGTACTTTGTGTGTGTGTGTGTGTGTGTGTGTGTGTGTGTGTGTGTGTGTGTGTGTGTGTGTGTGTGTGTGTGTCATTTACTAGCCTAAATCCAACCTTGCCTAGACTGAACTGTTTCTCCTGGTGACTTTCTCTCAAGGTCGTGTCTGAAGGGGTGTTTGGTGGTGGTGGTGGTGGTGGTGGTGATACCTATTAAATATCAGAACATGGGCACGCACACACACACACACACACATTTATGTATATAGTGGAAAAAAAATATATATATATATGACAAAGTAAAAGAAAATGAAAAAAATTACATAAATATATAATAATCATGAATAAATTTATCTGTCCAACACACACACACACACACACACACACACACACACACACACACACACACACACACACACACAGCAACATAACAGGAAAGAGCACATTACACAATATGCAAACACCCATCACAACACATCACTAGGGACACCACACCTTCACAATGGCTCCTCCTCTCTCAACAATAACATGAACCACATTAAAAAAACATATGCAAATACAATATCGCTGACAAAACACATATAACTGCATTTCTTTTGACATTTGCGACGATGACACGAGTATATATATATTTTTTTCATTTTATCTTTCTTTTTTCATGTAAAAGAGGGAACTAAAATTATTAAAGAAACACGCCCACTTTGATGCCAGTCTTCGAGCAGGTCCAAGCGA
Source organism: Portunus trituberculatus (assembly GCF_017591435.1). Taxonomy (NCBI): domain Eukaryota; kingdom Metazoa; phylum Arthropoda; class Malacostraca; order Decapoda; family Portunidae; genus Portunus; species Portunus trituberculatus. Next base: position 9,289,457 of record NC_059263.1, on the reverse strand, counting down.
GAGAGAGAGAGAGAGAGAGAGAGAGAGAGAGAGAGAGAGAGAGAGAGAGAGAGAGAGAGAGAGAGAGAGAGAGAGAGAGAGAGAGAGCCAAAACAATGGGATAAATGTCTATAAACATCCCTCTTAAATAAATCCAGGTCATAGGAAGATGAACATACAGAAACAGGCAGGAAAGGATTAAGAGTGCAAACTGCCACTACACACTTCCACGCACGGATACCACAAAGGAGGGAGGTGTGGTAGTGTAGACAGGATGCTGCAGGTGACTGGCCAGGAAGGGACAAGAAGTAACATGTTCAAGCTTGGCAGAGGCTTTGTTCACCCTTCCCACACTACACTGAGACCAGAGTTACATGATCAGGCTGAGAGATGAATGACAAGGATGGATGAATGGATGGATTTTGGCTTAGGCGCCTCAACATCAGAAGTCATCAACGTTAAAAAAACCCACCTTAAAAAAATAACTAAAAGGGATTAAAAACTATAATAGAAAAAAACATCTTAAAAAAACTAACTAAAAGCAATTAAAGACTATGAAATTAAAATGAATGACAAGATCGAGTACTTTTTGGCGAGTTAAGGATACAGGATGAGAAAGAAATAGCGTATGAAAGGTGAAGAAAAGAGTCAGAAAAACTTAATGGACAAAGGCGGCTAACAAAAGACAAGAAACATTAAGAAAGCACTAATACAAAGGCTAATCTTCCTGACCTACACTTGACCTGACCTGACTGGGGCCTCTGAGTGCCTTTGAAGTATTGATTGGTATAATAGTTCGTAATCAAACCACTCCAAAGTTAGTGCAAGAAGGGTCCATGCATGTAGATCTGTTGGTTTTGTGATTGAGGTAAGTCATGGCATGTATTCCTGGGACATGACAGTTCAGAGCAGTGTATTGTGTGGAGCCATGCGGGCCAGACAGGAAGGCGTACAGGGTGGCAGGTGTGGCAGGGGGCAGGGCAGACAGCAGGGGATACATGACACTGGTGAACCTTGCACAGATAAATTACTGGCCAGCTGTGACATGTAGGATTTCCAATGACAGGAGTGTTCCTATCAAGACAGACAAGCCACAACTCCAATGAACAACAACCATCAACTGAAGACACAACTTTGCTGGACACAGAGCTGGGAACAAGCAACTCTTCAATGGTGACTTCAGGCCATGCTACCTTGTGAGACTGTCAGGCATTCTTCACTCAGACTCAGTGACACTTTAGATACTACATAAGAATACGGTACCCAAATGCAGCACAGTGGCAGCCATTCACCCAGCCCTAGACAACCACTGGAGAGCAAGTTTTGAAAGGAATGGGGGAGAAAACTTTAAACCTAACCAAATTAACTTCTTGGGGTGTCATTAGTGTTTTGAGGATTATTATTATCATTTATTTTTTTAAGGGTTAAGGGGAATGGTAGTGAAGGAAGGGAGGTTAAGTGTGATGGTTTCTATTTGTAAGTGGGGAGTGGGTTGGGTGTGGTGGAGTGCCTAGGCAGGGAGTGGGTTGAGCATGGAGTGTCTAGGCAGGGAGTGGATTGAGCGTGGAGTGGGTTGAGCAGGGTGTGTTGAGCATGGAGTGGATTGGGCATGGAGTCTAGGCAGGGAGTGGATTGGGCATGGAGTCTAGGCAGGGAGTGGGGTTGAGCATGGAGTCTAGGTAGGGAGAGGGTTGAGCATGGAGTGTCTAGGCAGGGAGTGGGGTTGAGCATGGAGTGTCTAGGTAGGGAGAGGGTTGAGCATGGAGTGTCTAGGCAGGGAGTGGGGGTTGAGCATGGAGTCTAGGTAGGGAGAGGGTTGAGCATAGAGTGGGTTGGATATGGTGAAGTGGTAGGGTGTGGGTTGAGCATGGAGTAACTAGGCAGGGAGTGGGTTGGATATGGTGAAGTGGTAGGGTGTGGGTTGAGGGTGGTGAGGAACAGAGTGAAATAGAAGCAGTCAGTCAGGGCAGCAGCAGTGTATAGGGAGGTGAGACAGACTTGACATACTTAGCAATGACAGTGGGGAGTGATGCATGTGTTCTAGATGGACTGTCACATTTCTGTCTAGTGGCTTTATGGAGCTCCCTCTACATTACAGCTCAGTTACATGTCAGTACTTCCTGTGTCCTCTCTCTGACTTTTCCTTTTTTTTTTTTTTCCTTTAATGTGTGTGTGTGTGTGTCATTTTTTAGAGGTATCCCCAGTAATGTCATCCTTAAATATTCATCTATCAAAATAACACCCTTCTCTCCCCCGCTCCCCTCTCCATCCATCCCCGTAACCAGGGCACCATAACAAAAAATCCTTCACATCTTTACTCTTCCCCACCACACGCTGCCTGACCCCGTAACTCGCCCCCACCACTCACTCGCACACCACGAACAAATAGTAGGGTTGTCTTCCTAGTGACCGAAAGGATTACCGGCGAAACGGGACCACGGACGAGAATATTACGGTGCCGGGAGTCAGTAGTCGCCGCCACGCCATCACCGCCGCCATATGATACCCTGACACTTCACATGACACGTAACACCCAAATAACAAAAAAATAAACCGAAACAAACACATCCGTACACCAAGAAGTGAGAAAAGTCCAAGAACCTAATTACTTTTCACAGACACGCATATACACACAAACATACATACAGACATACGCACACACATCATGCCTTACCTAATCTCAGCTCGCCGAAGTTCCCGCAGCCGATCTTTTTGCCGACCCTGAAGTTTGGCCCCACGAAGAGCTCCAGGGAGTTGGAGGAGGAGGAGGTGCGGGACCCTGGCTGCATGGTAGTGGCTGTTCTGTTAGCTGTGCTGGCTCGCGACACCCTTCTAGACGCCGGATCGTCCTGCTCCTTGGTCCCTCCGCCGCCTCCACGCTCTCGCCTCTCTCCCTTCTGCATCCTAGCCTCCTCTCAGCCTCGAAAAAGCCTCAGTTCCAGCACCATGAACGGCCCTCACCCGCCAACTTCACACTCTCGGCCCCACACTCACTTCATCTCATCTTTCCCGGTGTTATCCCAGCCACACCCGAGCCATTTTCATGTTTTCCGATAAATACCCCCACGCACTGCACGTGTACACTGATTCCTCGGGCACAATTCCGGTGGGTAGTGGAGTAAAGGGGATAAATAAGAGGGAGGCACCAGCAGCACCTCTGACCCACACCTGAGCTCGCCACTCTTGACGCGGATCGATACACTCGCTCCTCTCACAACACTTGACCGTCCAACACACACCACGGAAATAAATACACTGTCACCTTCTCACCAAACATACTTAAGTCTTATTATGTACTTTATAATTTATATGTCTTTTAGGATGCCTTGAGTCATATTTTTACTTTTTCTGGTAGTCTTATTCACGGTCATTATCGTTTCTCATTTGATAAAAGACCACCTGATTCACCAATAATAAATGTAAATTCGTAACGTTCAGGAACTCTGACACAACTCAACCATTCAGTTAACACCAATTATGTGTAAAATTTTAACAACACCGGCCTCACCTAACGACAATACGCGTAAATTAACATCTGAACATGACAGCGAACTACATGCTGCCGCGGAGGACCAGCGCACCGAGGACCGACAACCATCATCGTTACCATCAGCTGCCAAATGGAGGGAGTTGCCAGACGCTTTTCACCCAAATAGTGCCGGTTCGCCGGGCCTAAGGAGGAACCACACCATGAAAACAAATCTGTATGTTAAGTATCTCTCTTGTATTAGCTTAATTGTGTGTATCTGAATATTGCTGATCAGTGTGGAGGGGGAACTATTTTGTATCCGTCTCCTGACATGTGTTTTCCAGTGTGGTGTTTATTATTGTGATCGTTGTTGGTAATTGTGGTTGTGTTACATGATAAACTGATAGTACTCATGCTTATGACGGTAGTGGTGGTGTATGACATCTTCATTTAAAAGTATATGCTTCATTTTCCAAATAGTAATGATAATAATAATAATAATAATAATAATTATTATTATTATTATTATTATTATAATAATAATAATAATAATAATAATAATAATGATAATAATAATAACTATTATTGTTATTATTATTATTATTATTATTATTATTATTATTATTATTATTATTATTATTATTATTATTATTACCATAATCATTATTTTTTTATTATTATTATTATTATTATTATTATTATTATTATTATTATTATTATTATTATTATAGAAGCCATTTATAACTTGGGTAGGTGCAAATCTCGGACCATTCTGAACAACCACTGAATGTAATGAATGAATGCATGAGTGAGTGTTTTTGTTTTCATGTGAATTTCATTGTTTTCAGAGCCTTTGTTCTGCTTAATTATTTGATGTTTAGATATTATTCGAGTTGGTCCATTATTGTTTTCCCATGACAGTTTGTATCTTGTGGTCCGAGTTAGCCGTATTTCATAAGGGTCGGGTAATGCTCGCATCCGCGCTGCGCTGACACGCTTAAACTAAATACTAATGTTTTCAATGTAACCTTTCACAGGGTGAAATGCAGAGCGGGCTCAAGCGGGCCCATAAAATGACCGTACGTTGTTGTTTTGGGCCCTCAATTGGTTGCCTGCGACTGGGGCGCCGTTCTTCTTCTAGAGGAGACACGTACAATTCAGTAGCCCATCTATTGAATAAAATAATGCAATTTTAACAGGGAATCTGTTAATTGAGGCGCACGGGTGGCGGGTGGCGAGTGTGTCCACGCGGATGCGAGCATCTCCCGCACCTTATGAAAGAGGGCTTAGGGCAGCGTTTCCAAACCTCTGGCGTGCTAGCACCCCTTGAGGGTGCTGAAATTAATTATTATAGGGGGTGCTGGGAAGTGATGCACACACTTCACTTTCTTTTATCCCTCTAGTAAAAAGATATTAGTTAGGGGTGGTGGACTCCTTAGACATGACAACAATGGGTGCTATGGTCGGAAAAGGTTGGGAATCGCTGGCTTAGGGAGTGAAAAATTTAATAGCTTAGATCGAACATATTTTGATATGATAGTATATTATGTGTGTTCTCTTTTTCGAAGTATTTATCAATATGATCAGTCATTTCTTTATCATAGAGAGAGCTGGAAAAACAGGATAGGGATTATAATTTCCGCAATGCATTACGTTTAGAGAGAGAGAGAGAGAGAGAGAGAGAGAGATGCGTTTCCAAATATTGCTCATGATTTCGGGATACAAATAATGACTCATGTCCAAAGAAAAGAGTTAAGGAAATGTACCTACTACTACTACTACTACTACTACCACCATTAGCATCATCATTAGCTACCTAAACTAACATAACTATCATTAGCTTATCATTATCGCATTCACTATCAACAGTCACCATTATCATCATTACCATTTTTCATACCACTATTACTCTCTTTCATCATGTCATCAAATGAAGTCACACACACACACACACACACACACACACACACACACACACCAATATGACGTCAATCCCTTACTTCTAACAACTTAGGAAATGGTGCCAGTTAAAATTCTAGGTAGGCCACTAATAATTCTCTCTCTCTCTCTCTCTCTCTCTCTCTCTCTGAGCAAACCCTATTCAACGAACTCAAGACAACGCTAAGAACTCTTTTATCGTACGTCTGGTATTCCTCACCACCCATTAAAAGATCATTCTTGTACCGAGAAAACAGATGAATAACTAAACTACACGGACATTCATTTAAGTACAGGAAACATACTACACTAAATGTACCAAGACAAAAAAAATAGATAAATAAATAGTATGGCACCTGTTCTTAGTAGTTGGCAGACGAGTTTCATTTTGTCAGAGCGTTTTCCTCCCCTCCCCCATCGCCTTCCCGCCGGACTCCCGCTGTAGGTCCCTTTCCCTTGTTATAACGCCCTTGACCCCCACCTACATATCTGAACGGTGCCATATAGCGAGCACATACACGGATGCTGGGTTGGGGAGGCCGCTTGGTGAAGGCTACCATGCGTTTCGCCTCCCGTAACACGACCGTCCCGTATTGTGAGTCTGTACCAGGTGTGTGTGTGTGTGTGTGTGTCAGTGCGGGGCGACCTCAGTTAGCGGCACAAACCTGTCAGTTTCAGCTGATGGCGGGCTGGCGGGCTGGCTAGCTGGCTGGCTGGCTGGGCTGGGCTGGGCTGGGCTTGAGATTGCTTGTCGTCCGTATAGTTGCGGCCGTTTATTGCAAGTCTTATGGTTTTTGTCTTTACTATTGTTGTTTGTAGGTTATTGTTATATTTAATTTGTTTTCGTGTTTTATTTGTGCTTTTTATTGCCTATATCTGTTGATCATAGCTTATTAAAACTCGTTCTTCTTTTTTTTCGTTAGTACTTGTTTTCAACTTCTCGCCTTCTCATCGGTTCGTTTATCTATCTATCTATCTGGCTAATACAATGGTGTAAGTCCTTGTTCCTCTTACATTTTTGTCTGTGTGACCTTCGCCTTACGTTCTCTCCCTTCTCGGGATCGAATGTGACAGTGAAGCCATCGCCCACCCGTGCCTGTATCGCTGTGTCAGGCATTACACCTCTGGTCTGGACAGCTTCCGTGCATGTGCCGTGATGGAGGGGAAGGTAGTGAGTGACCCCGAGAGAGAGAGAGAGAGAGAGAGAGGAGGAGGGGGGACAGGGCGTGGTAATGCCTGCTGCCTCGGCCCGTTCTCCTCACTGAGTTCGCTCCTTCGCGGACCACGCCTTGAAATTTGTGTTGAATGATTTTGTCGATAATGTTACTGCCTTTATACATTTTCTCCCCTTTTTCCACAGTCTTAATTGGCTTTAAAAGTGAAATGCGGTTGTCAACTTGCTCATCTTCATACGCATCACTCATGAGAGTAACCATCCCCTCCACCCCCATTAAAAAGATAATAGAAATGAATAAATGAAAAGAGAATAAATGAAAAATGTTCACAATGGTTCTTCTTGGATAAGGAACATATTCATATAATGAGATAAACACTATCAAGATTTAACATTCCTCGTAGGTGGTCTTATTTCATTTACTTATATAATTTTACACAGTCACTTGAATAATTACCAAAGAACACTTGAAAATCTTGATACTTTACACTAGAGACGAATGTAAAGATAAAAGTGCCATAAGTGTGTGTGTGTGTGTGTGTGTGTGTGTGTGTGTGTGTGTGTGTTGAGACCACCACCACCACCACCATCACCATCAGTACTACCACCAGCTGCTTCCGTTGCCCAAGGGAGCGAGGGAGGATATAAATAGAAGAGAAAGGGGGAGGGATAACGTAAAGATGAAAGAGTTTGAAAAGTACTGAGTTAGCCATCAGAGGGTGGATGTTCGTGCAAGGGGAGGAACGTTTGCTGATTAGTTATCTGAATTGTCTATCAGTCAATTAGGGAATTAATAGTTTAATGAATCAGTAAGTAATGGTGGTAGTGGTATTATTGTTGTTATATATACTACTACTATTATTATTATTATTATTATTATTATTAGTAGTAGTAGTAGTAGTAGTAGTAGTAGTTGTTGTTGTAGTAGCAGCAGTAGAAACAGGAGCAGCAGTAGTAGTAGTAGTGGTAGTAGTAGTAGTAGTAGTAGTAGTAGTTGTTGTTGTTGTTGTTGTTGTTGTGGCAATAGTAGTTAAAATATACATGGTCATATACCCATTTTTTTCCTTTGTAATACTGTGAAACTCACTACGTGTGTGTGTGTGTGTGTGTGTGTGTGTGCTATGACCAAAGTTTCGTTGACCTTACGTGAGTGTCAGGGAAGATTACTCAAGCTTCCTTCATATCCTTACTCCACCTCCTCGCCTTCCTCCTGCTCCTTGTCTATCATCCCTACCCCCACCTCCTTTCTTCTCCATATTAAACTCTTCCTTCTTATCCTCCTCCTCCGCCTCCTCCTCTTTTTCCTCGTTCACCACCTTTTGTTCTCTCGTTTTCTCCCTTCTCGTTCTCTTCATCTTCGTTTTCATTATCCTTTTCCTCCTCCTCGTTCTCCTCGTCCTCCTCCTCGTTCTCATCCTCCTGTTTCTCCTCCTCCTCCATGCTCACTTCCTGGCCTGCCCCTCTGAGTCAGTGTTTCGCCACCTTAATCAGGGTTCATCACGTGACCTGTAGCTATATGCTCCCAAAATCTATCACATATTATAGATAAAGTTGTATCCCTGGATATGATGATCGAAACCACACAATTTTTTTTATGCGTGTATCAGGATTTTCACGTATTTATTTAGTAATTAATAGTTTTCGTGTTTGATTTGATATATTTGATTTCTAAGTTATGTGTTGATTTTTTTTTTTTTTTTTCAATCAATAGGCGACGATACTCATTGCGAAATTATTAGTGTAGGGATGAATACTATACTTATTATTTTCCGTATAGCTTCTCTCACGTGGCACATGAAGACTTTATAATAGTAAACAAATAGTAGTGAAACAGCTTAAATATTTATCAGAAATTCCCTTCGCCAAACCAATGTACAAAATTATAGTCACTCTAAAATTAAAGTCCAACTATCTTTCTGGACAGCCACGTGATCTTTTAGCTCGAAACATCTCCAGCTCATGTTGATCGAGGTGGGGCTGAGGAGAGGAGAGGGTGAGAAAGGGGGAACTTGGAACCACGTACGGAAGACCCAAGGAAGAAAGAAGTGTGTGTGTGAGTGTGTTTGAAAATAATGAAGGATGAATAATTATAAAATTTGATAAGAACCATAGAAGAGGGAAAGTGATGAGTACAGAGGTGCACGTCTTGAAAACTAATCTCTGTCTGATATATGATAACTTCCAGAGTTGAGTTATCAAGACACCCCCGTAACCAAACAAAGCCTGTACGATTTGATGTTTTCATTAATGCCCATTATTCTTTGATTTCGTTGTAGACTGTTGGAAATTAAGGGACGTACGGACTATCTTATTTTTTACATTGTCTTTTGAAACTTGCAGCCAACCTCTTCAAGAACACAAGTAGAATAATAACTATAATATCAACATTTTTAATTGATAAGAAGTAATTGATAAGAGTAAGAATCATGACAACAACAGCAACAACAACGGCGACGACAACAACAATAACAGACATGCCATTACCACGCGGGAGTGAATGAATGGTATGAGCACAAACAGCAGTGTTAAGCTATCATCTTATCATATCCTCCTCATCACTCGCTGGCATGATAAGAACACCACGCTGTATTGTACCGGCGGCTCAATCCCTACGTGAAGCCTGTTTTACTTAACCCCAAGCAGATTGGAAATCACTATAGGTACAATAATTAGGAAGAGGAGGGGTATAAGTCAAGATGTAGATCGGAAAACGAGGAAAAAGAAATGCATTGGGAAATGTTTACGTCTTTTGAAATAATTTGTCGTTCTACTTGATAGGTACACATAATAATAATAATAATAGTAATAATAATAATAATAATATCCAGCGCTTTTTAAATCTGTGATGTTTAGATTTTTGTAACATTTCTTTGTTTCCCACTTCATAGCATCATTTACAAGGTAACACAGCTAATCAGCGAACAGAACCACATAAATAACTGTCTTGATTTACGTGACATTCCTTTGTTTTCCTTTCGACAACAATAAAAGAAGGCATAACAGTAACAACAAAACGTGATATACAGATCAAAATATTGCAGGCAGAAATGTAAACTAGCACTGGTAATGAGAAGGACGAGCGAAGGCAGGTGAGAGAAGGTTCAGGTGTGTGGATGCTTGGTCACACCTGATGCAAGATGATAGGAACAGGAATGTGCAGGGAGAAAAGACTAGGAGGAATAGAAAGAAAGAGAGAGAGAAAAAAAAAATCACAGTAAAATTCCCTTACATGATTTATATATAGAAAGTATCTTAATCATGTTTATTTTTTCTTTTTTTAATTTATCGATCTATCGCATAACAAGCCGGAGTATGTTGACACGCACACATACACACACACATACACACATACCGCCGTTAATAATAAATCCGGATATATACAGAAACACACACGAACACTGCACTGTCAGTTGAGACTCTAACAAACAACAGCACACATATCTTTCATTTTTATTCCCTCATTGGCCACTGAATGAAGGTAGAAATAGGAAATAGGGAGTGAATAAGGAAGCAGGGGAGGAGGCCGAGGCGTGAGTCACGGAGAACAACACAGAGCAGGGGCCCTCACCGAACACAGCTTGTATCATTAGTGAGTTCATACATACACACGCCCGTCACGCTCTCAAAACTATTGCCCAATGAAAGTTTACCACAGTCTTGAGGTATCTGGTGTATTATTTTTAGGTGTAGTTTAGGTGTAATATGTGTTTAAAGTAAGTGGAGAGACCCGTCCTGTGTCGCTCTCATTCTCTCCGCCCCGCCTCCTTGGAACCATGTTTTTCTTCTCCTGCACTGGTGGTGGCTTACTTCTCTGAGTAAGCCGGGTCATGGGTGACCTTTACTGAGTGCTGCTAGGGCTCTGAGTGTTGTGTGTTGTGTTATGATTGGCCTGTCACTAATGTGTGTGCCGTGTTTCATTGTGTGCGTATTGTGTGCTTGACTTTGTTTACATCCTGACACATTGCCTTACCTTTGCCTTACCTGGTGGCAGGGTGCGGCTCTTCTGTGGGAAATGTAAGGGGGTTTGCTTTTCCTTCACATTGCGAGTATTATCTAGGAAGTATAGCATCTCATTGTTTTATAAATTACTGAGGAATTGTGATAAATTACTTTCACTGCTTTTCTGATTTTGTGTATTTTGTCACCAGTCTTCGAGAGAGAGAGAAAAAAAAACTATATCTAAGTGAAGAGTTCTGTGAAGAGTCTTAAGTAGATCCCCACACTATTTGATAAGGAAAAGGTTGTCCAGCTCATATACTATTGACTAGCTGTCAGCAGTGGTTCTCCCAGGAACAGTGTAATGGTGAACTGCCCCTCATTGCTAAGTGTAATGCTGCTTAATAGGCTCCTAACCTCTTAATACATGCACTGTGGTTTGGACCAGAGGTTGTTAAGTGGTGATAGATTTAGTTTAGAAATGTCCCTCACCATTAGGTATATTTTAAGGCAGGGCAGCACTTGACACTTGACAGTCTGCTTCTTGACAGTGGTACTTTCTTTATCTTTAAAAAAAATCGGTAGTGGTCCATTATAACTCCACCTCCTTATATATATATATATATATATATATATATATATATATATATATATATATATATATATATATATTTTTTTTTTATTTATTTTTTTTTTCTTTATGTAGGGAAGAGGGCCAGCCAAGGGAAAGAAAAAGAAAGTTAAAAAAAGGCCCACTTGAGTGCTGGCTCTCTAAAAAGTGTAAAAAGTGTCAAAACCGTCAGCCAGAATTAGGGGAGCAAATGCCTCGATACCTCCCTCTTAAAAGAAGACAAGTTGTAGGAATTCAGAAATACAGATGCAGGGAGGGAGTTCCAGAGTTTACCAGTGAAAGGGATGAATGATTGAGCATACTGGTTAACTTTTGCATTAGAGAGTTGGACAGAATAGGGATGAGAGGAAGAAGAAAGCCTTGTGCAGTGAGGCCGCAGGAGAAGGGGAGGCATGCAGTTAGCAAAATCAGTAGAACAGTTACCATGAAAATAACGATAAAAGATAGAAAGAGATGCAACATTTTGGCGGTGAGAAAGAGGCTGAAGATAGTGAGAGGAGGGGAGTTGATGAGACGAAGAACTTTCGATTCCACCCTATCAAGCAAAACTGTGTGACTGGAACCCCCCCCAAACATGCGAAGAGTACTCCATACAGGGATGGATAAGGCCCTTATACAGAGTAAGCAGTTGGAGGGGCGAGAAAAACTACAGTGATCCCTCGTTTATCGCGGTTAATGGATACCAGAACCCCCGCGAAAGGTGAAAAACTGCGAAGTAGGATTGCCCCCAGGAAGTTTGGTGTATCTATATGTGGGTACCAGAATGTTTAAAATATCTTAACAGTATTTATACTTTACATATACAGTATTTTACTTAATTTTATTTAATTATAAAACCTTATACAGTAAGTATACATTGACTCTCTCTCTCTCTCTCTCTCTCTCTCTCTCTCTCTCTCTCTCTCTCTCTCTCTCTCTCTCTCTCTCTCTCTCTCTCTCCCCCTCCCCCTCCCCTCCTCTCACATGATACGTAACATTCACCCTCTTCTGGCCTCTTTGATCATATGCAAAAATGTCACTTTTTCACTGATGGTCATCATCTTCCTCTTGGGTTCACTAGAGGAAGCTTTCGCAGGGGCACAGGGCTTAGGCGGCATTGTAAGGGCTTAATCACTACTTATATATATATATATATATATATATATATATATATATATATATATATATATATATATATATATATATATATATATATATATATATATATATATATATATATATATATATATATATATATATATATATATATATATGAAAAATGTCACCAACCTTCTAACCTCAATAAGCTTGGAGCCCTAGAGGAATGCAGGGTTTATAGGTGGGGTATGATGAAAACAAATATTTTCCAGGGAGTAAGTGGTCAGAATCACCAAAACATTTTTTTTCTTTTTTTTTACATTATGGCCTATAGAGCCTGTAGGCATACTTGAAGAGTATATGTGGAAAGCGCTGTTAAGCTTTCGCCCATTAGTGGCGCAGACAATTTTATTTACAGTGGCACCTATATTAAGGCCCATATTACCACCCTAGCACATCTTTGGTGTAACCACCTGAAACCTGGGTATCATGGTGACATGTAGGTAACTTAGAACCACTCAACAAATGGCATAGCTCCAAAGCGGTATGTGGTGGGATTTGAACCTACGTGTGGATGTCTGCCTGATCCCACGCTCACCACCTTATCCACTACGCCAGAATCACTGAAAACATACTCATAAAGGACATTCTGTAATCATAATAACAAACAGTGTATGAAAAATTTCATGCCATGTTGGAAAATAAATCACTACTGTCACTACCATGCTTTACGTATTGTAACCAAACCTAACCTAAGCTTCACTACCTTGCTTCACATAATCTAACCTAATGTAAGTATGCTGAAGATCCCACATTTCCACAGGTCTCGCTTTAGGGATAGATACAAAAATCTGGCTTAGGAGAAATCCCAAGTCACTTGTAGCATCAAGACGGTTAGTGGCTTTTTTCGTCATTTTATCCCATAGTATAATATGGATACAATGAGTTTTGTGAAGGTCTGTAAGGAAATAATTGAAAAATAAGAAGAGGAGTTATACTGGACTATTACCAAAAAAAGGAAAAGCATTAGTTTCACCTGGTTCCAAACATGTTCATTTCATTAAGAAATGAAATGTAAAAATACAAGTATTGTTTAAAACTGCAGTTTTCTTAGTTTACAACTCAAGTGTTCTGTGTGGCTTCTTGTAGTTTACAACTCAAATATTCTCAGTGTTTCAGTAAGGCTTCTTGTAGTAGTTTACAACTCAAAGTGTCTTGTGTGCTAAAGTAAGGCTTCTGTAGTACTAGATAACTTAATTTTTTCAACCTTTCCATAATGATTAAGAGAGGAATATCAAAACATCTCAGGGACTACATTGACTATGTTTATCTTGGAACTTGCCAGTCCTTGTATCTTTTTCATATAGAACAGTAAGAAAGACAAAAAAAAAATCAACTAACCTCAACATTTTATTCTTCATTTTCCCTCCCATCCATTCTAGACCTTAATGTTTATCCCCTAGATATCTTTGCTGAGCATTTGTCAATTCTCCCCAAGTTCAGTGAGAAATCTATCACATTATTTTACATATCTGCACTCTGATAAAGTCTTTATTTTCACAATTCCATTCTAGCTTGTGTTGACAGCTGAGCAGTGGTTGTGGCAGTAAGGTGAGGAGCTGAAACTCAAGATGGCAAATCCGAACGAAGCTGATGCAACTCTAGGGAGGCTCAAGAAGTTCCTGGTGACGGGCAACAACTCCTCTGAGTGTTATGGAGGTGAGGACTGCACGTAATCGAGATGTTTGCTTGGGTTTTATTTGTGGAATATGCTTATCTCTCTCTCTCTAAGGTCAACAAAACCTTTTTTGGACCAAGTTTCTGTATGGCACACAATACACACTAGTTTTTATGCCTTACTTTTTATTACTCTTTCTAGATATTCCACAATTTAAAGTCGTTCTATCTCTGAGCAGTTGCTAAATAGGATAGTCATAAGGTGAGGACAGTCTGCTTATACAGTCTACCCATCCTTCTCTTTCATCTACTATATTAATTACCCATTGTACTCGTATATCTACTGCAGTGCACATAATACGGGATGTGGTCAACTGGTACCAAGGGTTTGAGCGCAGCCAACACAAAGGCCAGGGAATGCAGTTACCCAAGACCACAGACCCTATAGAGCTGCTGCTGGACTCCTCAGTAATTCCCAAGATGGTGGAGGAGGGCAAGGCCGACACCATCATCGATACCCTCCGCTCCTACAACCAGCTTTCATGTGTTGACAAGGAAGCTCTGGTGAGGAGCACTTCTTGTATGTGTGTATGTGTGTATCCACCTAGTTGTTTATTACAGGGTTCGAGCGAGGCTCATAGTGACTGGTCTCCATATCTACTTTATCCAACTTTTCCTTAATTGTATGCACATTTTCTGCTGTTACTCTTCAACTAAGCCATTCAAGATATCCACTGTTCTATGTGAAAACTAAACTTTTTAATCTTCTTCAATCATTGATTCTCCATGATCTTCCTGGAGTGTCCTCTCTTCTGTCTATCTACATCTTCTATTAGTGATACCAAGTCTTGTCTGTCTATCCTTTCCATACAGTTCATTATCTTATACATCATTATTAGATATCTCTCCTGTCAATCCTTCAAAGTGGGTAGTCCCATTTCCTTCAGTCTTTCTTCATAGGTAAGGTCCTTTATCTGTGACACCATCTTTGCAGCTGTCTTTTGGATTCTTTCTGATTTCTAATATCCTTTTGCATGTGTAGAGGCCACACAACTACTGCATATTCAAGTCTGGGTCTTATCATAGTGGTTGTGATTTTTTCAGCATACTCTTATCCATGTAATTAAATGCCACCCTGATATTTGTTAGTATCATATGTTGAAGTAAATAATGCATTTATGTGTCTTTCTGGGATCAAGACGTCTTGTATAACCACTTCCTGGTCTTTCTCTTCATTCCTCTTCATTATAATCTCTTCTCCCGTTATGCATTCGCATGTAGGTCTTCTATTACTTTAAACCCATTTCCATCATGTGTGTGTGTGTGTGTGTGTGTGTGTGTAATTCACCTTGGTCGCCTGCTGGTCACCCAGCCAGTCTTCCCCATTACGGAGCAAACTCAGAGCTCATAGACTGATTTTCGGGTAGGACTGAGACCACAACACACTCCACACACCGGGAAAGCGAGGCCACAACCCCTCGAGTTACATCCCGTACCTATTTACTGCTAGGTGAACAGGGGCCACACATTAAGAGGTGTGTGTGTGTGTGTGTGTGTGTGTGTGTGTGTGTGTGTGTGTGTGTGTGTCCATTTGTTACTCTCTAGTGGTTATTGTTTATTCTTCCTAATGATGCAGCTTCTGGTGCTTAGTGTTTTTCATCTTTGGACACTGCAGAAATCCTGAAGGTCAGATAGATTCAATTTTTGGCAGGACAGTCAAGGTTGTGTGAGTGTGACATGTTATCAGTGAGGCTGTAAGTGATCACCCAGGTCTGAGTCATTTTCAGTTAGCCTTGACTATCCTGGCTCAACAAGTTAGCTTTTGTATGCATGTGAATCTGAATTTAAAACCATGTCTAAATTGGGAAGGACTAAAATTATTGTAATATTTTATTATTTATTTTTAGATATTTTTAAAAAATCATGTTGGTAAATAAGCATTCTGTATTTGTAAGTCAAGGTAAAGGACAAAGTTATTTTATTTACAACTTTCTAAATGTGTAAATTGGGAGGATTTACTTACACATATTCTCTACAGATGCAAGTTAGTTACTTCTGCACTTTCTTCGTCTCATAAGTATGGTAGTTGGTTGTCAGTCTTACATTGCCACTCATTTAGTAATGTCTTGTCGGATATTCCATCACTTCCATGCCTATGATTGGCTTGGGTAGTGTAATTGTTGATATCACAACTGAGTGACACTTCACATTCTTGCCTGAAGGAGACTGTGCTCTCAAGGTCAAGTGTAAACACTATAATTAAGTACATTCAGCAATATACTATAGTGCCAGAAATAAAGGCAGGGTGCTGAAATACCATACAGATCTGGTGATTTCTTTTGAAGATATTTGGATAAGATGGTGAGTCAAGGTTCATGAAATGCATAGCTAAGTTTACTGAGAAGACTGCTCTGGAATCCTCTTTGACTGAATAGCATTTCATGCCACTGTCTACAAGGAAAAAGTTGATATGACCAAGTTATATTAGACAGGATTGCACTGTAGTCTACCTGCTATATGCTTCATCACCTCTTTCTCAATTTCACTAAATTTTCCACCTTATCTCTAACAACATGTGGCCTGCTGCTTACATTCATCGGTTTTGCTCCAACAGTTCTTTGTAGTCCAGTATAGTGCCTCAAAAACAACCTTTTAGCTTAGCCTTAGAGAAGTCCTGGGCACTCCTTGACATTGTGGTGCCTGCAGGTACTGTGCCTGGCTGTGGCCTCCAAGCAGAGTGACCAGAAGAAGTTGGTGACAGATTCCCACTCAGCTGTTCGGGAACTGTGTACCAACACCCACCTCTTCTTCCTCTTCATACACTTCTCCAAGATGATCTCAAAAAAGTCAGGACACTCAGGTAGAATTTTCATAAAGTGTGATTTATTAGTGTTAAGTTGGTGCAGGGTGTATATGTTTGTGACATGGTATTAACCCTTGCTAAACGTGGCAGCATGCTACATGAATTTAATTGATCAGTTTTTTTGTTTTATTTTTTATGTATTTATGATTGTGTTAGAAAAAATAGTGTCAAATTCATGATTTAACTCGGCATATATTTTGAGACCCTGCTGTTACTTCCTTGATTTCCTTCCAGTCAGAGTAACCTGATTCTAACTCTAATACAGGGTGGGGACGAGGGCTGCGGCGGGCAGTGAGTGAATGGTATCTGAGCTGGGAGCCACAGCGTCTGGCTCTCGAGGTGACCCGCCACTCCAGCGCTCATGGATGGACTCACAGGGATGTCATCAGGCTGGCTCACCTCAAACTGAAGGACATGCCGTTAGGTAACTAGCTTAGGCGTGTTTGTTTAGATAGTTTGATCAGCTGGTAAAGGGAGGTGAGGAGCATATTACATGATTCTGGGGAACACCCATGGAGAAAAGAAATCTAGGGGAAGACAGGATTGCATTGCTTGATGTTTTTATACCTTATCTTGACCACTTTTAGCAGACTATTGAAAGTTAGTACAATTTGAAGGGATCTTTTTATGATTCTAGTGATAGTCATAGAAGGGTTTGGACTGTCATCAAAAAACACCTATGGGAATGCGACTAATTATCTCCATGGCCTTCGGAAATAGTTGCAGTGGGAGAACAAAGTATTTCGGCATGCAGGCTGGAAAGTGAGATGGAGAGATGGATTTGTGTGTTGCAGGGACTCAGGTGGTGTTGCATTATGTCTTCCTTGGCCTTGAGAAGACTAAGGACAAGTACACAGGACAAGATAACACCTCTGAACTGCTGGAGCTGCTGCAGGCACTGGATCGCCACCCACACTCCTCTGCCCCACAGGTAACACCTTCACCTTGCCACTTGCCACTCATACTGTCACATAGAGCAACTACACATCTCTCAGTGCTGTCTTCATTACAGTGCAGCTCTCCGGATTTGTCTCTTATGTGCCATTAGATTTATTCGTCTGGCAATTAGATGAAGTTGTTGAATCAAATGTTTTAGTTGTCCCCGTTGTATTTTTACATTTCAGTCACTTTGTAAAGAGGGTAAAGTGGTAGTCAATTCCCATTTTGATGAAGTGGTTTTCCTACCTATATTTCTAACAAAAGTGACATCTGTCTTCCTTTTTTTCATGGCAACTATCATTGGGTAAAGCTGTCTCAGATTTGTATTATAGGCATGTCCTCCTCGTCATCCCTTTTCCCCACTCCCATATTTCTCATATTTTCTAAAGACATGGGAGTTGAAAGTTGATAGATAAAAAGCTTTCATATATCATATTTCATACATTTACTAGTGTCCAATATTTCTGTGTCTATATCCTCGTTTCTGTTTTGATAATGTCACTGAACAATAGTTTACAGATTACAGTTTATCATTATTTTCCTGACTATATTATACCATATATAAGTTTGATTATGGTGAATTCATTGTATCAGAAGTGTGTTCCATTGTAGCCGCCATCGTCTGCCCAATGCTGATCCACCCATCTTTATTTGCCTTTAGTTTGTTGTGAGCCACAGCTATGGGAGGACATGGTGTAACAAAAGCCAGTGAGAATGATGAAGATCATAACAGTAGAACAAGTTTTTTGAGAGATGAGCCATGATTTTTTTTTTTTTTTTATTTATTTATTTATTTTTAATTTTTTTTTTATAGATATGAGTGAAATTTAGAGATATGAGTTGTGCTTCAAGGTGCTGGCGCTAATTGGCGCTTCCATCAGTTGCTGAATCCGTTGCATTGGTCCAGCCTGAGTTGAGCGAGTATCTAGGTGTTTCCCGCAGATTTTGTTGGTTATGATTCTTTTATTATTTTCACATTATTATTATTATTATTATTATCATTATTATTATTATTTTTAATTTAAATTTTTATTTATTTATTTATTTCTCTTAAGAAAGTGCAGTTTTAATTTTCATTTAATATTTACGTGTGAATGGTGCCTGCATCCCTTCCTCCCTTTGCCCTCTGTTATTCACCACCATTACTGGTCACCGAAAACACTAAATAAACTTTTGCTTTTATTTTATATATTGTTTTTGCATTAATAAGTATACATGTGTAGGTAACTGAAAAGACAAAACAAATTTCTCTCATCTTCACCTACTTCCTCCACCAACGCTTATCACTGAGGGGAGAAACAATGTAAACAAACCTCTGCAGTGGCAGCACAGTCTCTCTCTCTCTCTCTCTCTCTCTCTCTCTCTCTCTCTCTCTCTCTCTCTCTCTCTCTCTCTCTCTCTCTCTCTCTCTCTTGCCTTCTTAAAACTTCATTTATTCTATGCATAATGTTTACAGGGTGATCAACAAGCTCTTCTGCAATTATTTCTCCTGTGAGTGGCTATATTTGTTCATTCCAGCTGATGAACAGTCCCAAGTGAGGGTGTGGGGCAAGATGTGGTGGAGTAACATCCCATGGAATGCACCCCTCTGAGATAAATATATTATATAAAATCAGATTACCTATTTATAAATACGTATTCTCTTTTGTTATGTTTTATTTATTTACTAATTTTTTTATAATATTTGTTATTTATAAATACAGGCAACCCCCGCTTAACGAACGTTCACACAACAAAATTTCGCTACAATGAACGTTTCCTTTTACTACCATCTGCTCGTATAATGAACACCAAACTCGCTTTAACAAAATTTTATCTAGGTAATTTTTTCCAAGTTTGAAAGCCCTGCCGTATTATGCAAGCCAACAGGCTTTTGAATACACAAGCGCCTATCGTGGACAAAACGTGCACCACTCACTGCCCTACCCTTCCCCACTCTTAGTTCAAAACCAAAACAGGGTCCAGCACCAGCTTGTCATCTCACGCTCAACATGCCACCAAAATGCCCTGCAACCAGCCCTGCAATGTCGCCTAGTGTTGCTAAGAAGACCAGGAAGTCTCTTACTCTTGAAGTGAAGCTGGATATTATTCACAGATACGCGAGGCGAGAAAACTAATAGCATTGCTCGCCACTATGGCTTGGCTCCATCTACTGTCTCTACTATTTTCAAGTCAGCAGACTCTATTAAGAAGGCTTGTGAGACTGTATCTTCCTTGCAAGCTAAAAGAACCACCTGAACTCATGACTGCAATGGATAAAATGGAAAGCCTTGTGGAAATGTGGTACATAAGTTTTGTATGTGGTACAATGATGCGCCCTTTGTTTACATTCCACAGGTTGCCAGCTAGCATCTTTCCCGCTCCACTCTCCCTCCCTTCATAGATTTAAGATCATCAACATTATAAAGTTACTTACGTACATACATCAGTGTACATTATAATGACTTAGTCTTAAATTAAACTGCTTAATGTTTAACTTCATAATTTTTACTTTCATTAAACCTTTTACTGTACTATGATGCACTCTTGCTTTGTTTACTTTCAATGGAATTTCAAATCAGGGGTCAAACTTGTTATAATTGGTTCATGTAACGAAAATTCGCACAACAAAAATTTTTTTAGGAACATAACTCATTCGTTAAGCGGGAGTTGCCTGTACATGGAATGGATTAAAGGCATTTCAATGCATTTCAATGTGAAAAATTGTTTTGAGATACGAGCAATTTGAGATACGAGCTCCATCACAGAACAAATTTAACTCATATCTTGAGGTACCACTATATATAAAACAGAAATTTACTCCCCTGAGTGTTGTCTTCTTGGCTATGTCAGCTGTGTAACCTTGTTTTCTTTTATTTATTCAATCAAAAAGCATAATTTAAGGGCAAATTCTTATTTTGTTCATATGAAAATTTTGCATGCATATGAAGTATGAGGACCCAAAGACTTTTATGTTTTTTGCAAAGGCCTTCAAATCTTGACCTTCATTCAATATATGGTTACATTTAGTGGATGTTTTGTCAGCTGATCATATTATTCAGTGGCAAATGTGTAAACAAAACAGATTTCAAGGAAAGATCCCAGATATCATCTTATCTTTTTAGAAGGCAGAGCTTTTAGCAGATACGGCCCTGAATTCTACACTTTATATCACATTTAAGAATATGGTACACAGTACTTAAGCACAACACACGCAGAGTAAAAAAAGAAATGCTGCCTTCACCAGCACACCATGATCAGTGACTCTGCACTGGCAGAATGTTGGTGCTCCCTCTCCCCTATGTGCTGCAGAGCTGCTGCCTATCTCACACACACACACACACACACACACACACACACACACACACACACACACACACACACACACACACACAACAGTCAGACGCCGCATAGCTGAAACTATGAATCTTGCAGTACTATATGAGGATTTTTTTTTTTCCACTAGGTAGAAGATGGCTGCTGACATTAATGTGAGGATTATATAATGCACAAGTAAAGAGCAAGAATTAAAGAAAAAAAGAACCATTATATTGAATATTATTGATATCAGTGGAAATAGGGGGTGCTGCAATTCCTGCAGTGCCTATACACAAGCTGCCACTGTGGGATAGTGCTGTAGTGTATTTACCTAGTTGTAGTTTTACAGGGCCTGGGCTTTATGCTCGTGTGGCTCCGTCTCCATATCTACACATCCAATTTTTCTTTAAAACTATGCACACTCGTTGCTGACACCACTTCTTCACTCAAACTGTCACTAGTGTGTGTGTGTGTGTGTGTGTGTGTGTGTGTGTGTGTGTGTGTATTTACCTATACTAAAACTCATCCGTACCTGCCCATAGGGCGTTGGCCATGTCTGCCGTGAGACTATGCCAAATCTCCAATAAAAACAAACTACTCACTGTCCTGTAGTCATAGCATTATAAAAAAAAAACGTTCTCAGAACATTCAGAAACCTTAATTAAGTGGTAGATGATATAAATAATTGTCATATACGAAAATAAATTGAGCTAGTTCATATACATGGACGGTGATGTGTCATATCAGATCAGGCGACGTTGCCACTCATGACCCAGGTGGAAATTCCCGGGGAAGTTTGGGGGGGTGAGTGAGGTCGCCACGCACGTGTTGCTTCACTTCTCCTCTGGTCACTACCATGGAAGGACCCCCTGACGCTTCCCCGTCATACACTGTCTTGCGCAGCCAGACCAAGGAATTCATATTCCGCCTTAATAGATATTTCTTGCAAGAGAAAGCAAATCGGGCAACACTCTTACCTTTGACTCAAGCAAGGAACCACTCAATATATTACTCTGTGTTTCTACTCGTATGTGCACTTATTTGACAAATATGTAAATTATTTGTCTCATTTTCATGTATATAACCAGAATCTTTATTGCATTTAATGTACTATATAGCTGCATAGGTATTTGGGTTTCTTCTGACTTCTTTTAGTGAAGTAGAGAACGATCATCACTCCGTTTTCTTTGAAGAAGGTACTGGTATAGCAGTGGCAATGTCGCACCCAAGAGGAGCCACCCCTTGTGGGTAGCTACGGATGAGTTCTACTATAGTTGTATTTACCTAGTTGTAGTTTTACAGGGCCTGGGCTTTATGCTCGTGTGGTCCCGTCTCCATATCTACACTTATCCAATTTTTCTTTAAAACTATGTACACTCTTTGCTGACACCACTTCCTCACTCAAACTGTTCCAAGTCTCAACACATCTTTGCGGGAAACTAAATTTTTTAACGTGTGTGTGTGTGTGTGTGTGTGTGTGTGTGTATGTGTGTATGTGTGTGTGGAGAAGAGAGAGAGAGAGAGAGAGAGGGTGACAAGGAAGGGTATGAAAGATGTAAAAACATGGAGGGAGTGGGGCTGGGGAGGCAGATATGGGGTGGGATTCATAAAGGAGGTGTGGCTTAAGTGGCACCAGTGACTTCTGGTTTATGATACTTATCTTTTAAAATCCCTTGAATTGACATGTTTCTCTAGTTAGAAATAAGGACTAGAAGGTTGCTTCATCACTAACAACTGAAACTTGATAAGAAAAAAACAATACATAGTAGAATTTAATATTGTTTGATACGTAAGCAAAAGTAGATTTTCTCTGTGTTGATGATTTTGTGTGTTTCTTGTGTTGGTGCAGGCTGGGGAGCCAACTTGGGACAATGACCAAGTGATCAGTAAGGCCGGCAAGGTGCATGATCAATTTGGTGGCCTCAGCCTTCATGATGTGCCCTCCCAGAGTCTCAAGTCACAGGAGGTTTGTGTGATGGGTTTGATGTTTTGCTTCTCTTTATGGCTGGATTCACTAGTGAAATGTTGAAGTTTTGGGCTCAGTTTTAGGGCCATTATTATTTCTTATATGTATCAACAACTTGGATAGTGGAATTAATAGTGATATCAGTAAATTTGCAGATGACACAAAGATAGGTAGATTAATTAGGTCCAATTCGGATGCCAAGGCTTTGGAGGCTGATTTGGATAGGATAGGAGAATGGACAGATAGATGGCTAATGCAGTTCAATATTAACAAGTGCAGGATTCTGAGCGTAGGTAGAGATAATCCAAGCACTAGGTACGGTACGGTACACGATAGATAACGTGGCACTAGGAAGTTCCAAGTATGAGAAAGATTTAGGAGTCCTAGTTAGCTCTGATCTTGGTACAAGGAAGCAATGTATTGAGGCCAGAAATAAGGCAAATAGAGTATTAGGTTTCATTTTTGGAAGTGTTAAAAGCAGGAGTCCTGAAGTAATACTAAAATTATACTTGGCACTGGTCAGGCCACATCTTGACTATGCAGTACAATTCTGGTCCCCACATTACAGGAAGGACATAGCTCTGTTGGAGTCAATGCAAAGGAGGATGACTAAAAAGATACAAGGAATGAGGGATATTCCCTGTGAAGAGAGACTGAAAAAAACTTAATCTGCATTCCTTAGAGAGACGTAGGTTAAGAAAAGATTTGATAGAAGTATTTAAGTGGTATAAGGGTTTTAACAGTTCTTAGGATCAGTAGCAGGGACAGAACCAGAAATAATGGGTTTAAACTTGAAAAATTCAGGTTTTAGGAAAGAAATGGGAAGAAACTGGTTTTCAAACAGAGTGGTTGATGAGTGGAATGGTCTCAGTGAGCATGTAGTCAGAGCTGAGTCAATAGGGAGCTTTAAAAGAAGGTTAGATAAATTCATGGATGGGGAAGATAGATGAAATTAGGTAGATTAAACACACTGGGACCACCTCGTATAGGCCTGATGGCCTCTTGCAGCTTCCATCTTTTCTTATGTTCTTATGTTATGATGCCTTGTTTGCACATTTTATTGAGAATGATCAGAAAATCTTTAAATGTAATATGCATATTACTGTAACTAATTTGAATAGTGTCATTTAATTATGTTATCGTGATGATTAATTTCTCTGTGAATGGTAATCTATGGTTGCAGGTGTGGTCGCATGTGCTGGATAAGCTCGAGGCAGAGAGTGTTGTGGCCAGCGTGAACCGTCTGGCACGAGGCAACTTCCTCAATCCCAGCAGTGAGCCTTGTCACGCCCTGCAGGCCAAGCTGGTAGACCGCCTGTCTCAGGAGGATGTGGCAGCCTCAGCCACCACTCCAGCACAGGTCCTCATGGCTCTGCATGCCTATGAACACCCCACCAGGTGTGTGTGTGAGGCCAGCAGTCAGTACAAACATTCTAAGTATAGATGTGGCTGAGAAAAAATGACCTATGGGATATCTTATTGATGACTAGATTCATTGATTTCTCCTTTACAGATTCATTGCAGTAGGTGCTGTGAAGGGTCAGGACAAACGAGCCAAGGGTGGTGCTGCCAAAGTGGCCCGACCCCCTGGAAAGGTGTCCTCCAGAAGAACCACCAAAACTAATCCCAAAGTGGTGGAGGCTCTTCATGCCCTGCTTGCTGCCAGTGCTACGGTAGGCATGTGGGCTGTGATGGCAGTGTGCTTCTGAAGTACAATGAGTGTTTCTGTTCCTTTTTGTAAATGACAAATACCTGTTAGGATAGGAGCATTGCCCATAACTTCACTTCAGCAGTAATGGTATCAGTAAAAAAGAAATGAGGAGAAAAGAAATATCATGTATGGTAAAATCATGTAGTGTGTGATGCAGTTGGTACCTTGTCTTTACAGAACATTGAGAAGACAACCCGTAGGCTAGGAATCTTTGTTGATGTACGGGCCACCATGGGCACCAGCCACGTATGGACGGGCAACCCTGTAGGGAAGGGAGAGGTAAGTGTACTGACTTGGAGTCTGCAAGTGATTCCCAAAGTTTGTGTGTTGTGTGTGGAAGAAAACAGAAATGCTCTGGCTTAATGATGTGGAAGTACAGAGCAATATCAATAAATTTAAAACAGTATACAGTGGTACTTCGATATATGAATTAAAT
This sequence comes from Portunus trituberculatus, assembly GCF_017591435.1. NCBI lineage: Eukaryota > Metazoa > Arthropoda > Malacostraca > Decapoda > Portunidae > Portunus > Portunus trituberculatus. Next base: position 9,264,364 of record NC_059263.1, on the reverse strand, counting down.
TCGTTGTGATGATCGTTGTATATAAAAAAAATTGTATATCAAATAAATTTTTCCCATAGAAATTAATGGAAATAGAATTAATTCGTTCTAGTGATACAAATTTACACCCCCCAAAATTAACATGCTTTAAATACCAACCAAATAAAGATTTAATATAAGATAAATACAATGTTTATTGTATGCATGATATAAATGTACTATATTGCCCAAAATAACAACTTAAATCCGCAGAACTGGGGACACGTCGATAGACGTTCATTACGCAAGACTCGTGGCATGTTGATAGATGTTTAGGCGTTTTTGGGCTATATTTTGGCTATTTTCTTCCTGTCTTCTTTGCTTGTGAGCTGGCAACACTCATCAGGAGTAAACATATGCTATATGTCACTGTGTCACCAACTCCCACGATGGATGGTGGTAGTGACACTAATTTCACGGTGTCCGATTCCGCCACCTCTCCCATGCGCCTTACTTCTACACCTCAGATCTCTCACCATGTAGCGGGGAGACAACATGTGAATGAGAGTGGTATCAGAACAGGCGACAGGAGAGAGAGAGAGAGAGAGAGAGAGAGAGAGAGAGAGAGAGAGAGAGAGAGAGAGAGAGAGAGAGAGAGAGAGATACAGGGGCCTATTTTCTATTGCTCTAACCAAGGCCACTAAACCTGATTGGATGCAAGGCCACCGATGATACCACCTCATTCAACCTGTGATATTTTGGTAACCATAGCATCTAGAGACTTCTGGTTTTTTGCATTGCAAAGAGGAAGAGTTGCTTGTGGGCAGAACACCATTTGTACTCACTCGTTTATTGAATTTCTAAGTGTAATCACTATATGAATACAGGCTATTTTGTGTGTTTCTCGCCAAACCTACTGAGTTAGCGTGAGTGAAAACTCCCAATGTGCATTCGTACTTACCGACGCTGTGATAGAACTTTGTATGTGTAGTATGGAGGAGGAATTGGCGAGTTACCCATGTCTTACTATTGGCACGCCACATGACCTGGAGTTTCTCTTTTAACACCTTATGTGCTTTAAAGGCCCTGAGGTTCTCAGAATGATACACCAACAATGGTTTGACTTTACAGTTACTACTAGCCTTAGCGCACAGGGCCAAGTCACAGATACGCACACCACGTTCATATTTTGCAATTACCGTATTTTACGGCTTGGAAGACGCACCCTAATATTTGAAAGAAATTTCTAAGAAAAAAAAGTCATTCTCCTACAAGAACACATTCACTTTATACCAGACCACTGAACACAAAAATATCAGAAGCAAGGAGTCTGCAAGACACTATTGTTTCACCACTCACTACAGATTTGCTGGAGCACTCACCACAAATTTAAAACTATGTAAATAAAAACACCATAGGTAAATACATATACACAGTGAAACAGTCCATCTCTTCTTGTTTTAGTGGCGGGCAACGGCACGTATTGGATGTATTGTTTACATTACAGAATCACTTGTCCGATCACCGAAACCGAACACGTCAGTGCTGCAGTTTGTATTTATTTTATTTTGCAATCGTGCTTCATAGGCTTTATCAATGTGAATATAATTCACAAGTGGAGTTTTGACTCTTGCTTGAACGAGTAAGCCATTTGGATGTTCTATTAATAAATGTATAAAGGCATGTGTGTGCATTCGTGTGCATGTATGTACGTGTGTGCTGCTATGAGACGAGGGAGCGGGCCATTTTTTCCACACGCCGAGTAGGCTGCAGGAAGGATTATGGTATTGGAAATACTTGTAACAGCTAAGTACTGAGTTTACATAATATAAAAGGGTGAATTAAATAGTACTTAAGCTAACATCATAATGTAATGACTCAACACACAAATCCAGGTCGCTATTGGTCAAGTGTCCAAGCTCACTTGAGGTTGGGTGTGGCCTTACAATACAGCATTCATCTTGGAAGACGCACTAGTATTTTTCAGGGTATTTTTTAGGGAAAAAAGTGCGTCTTGTAAGCCGTAAAATACGGTATCTTGTGCTTCATATTCATTGCGAGACTCTTCTAAGTTTGTTCTTTTCAGCCTTCTTATTTTTACTTTTGGAACCCATGATCACGAGGTCTTGAGTTCACAAAACTTAAGAATAAATACACACTGCCGAGGAGCACAGACATATACATGCACAAAGGATGAACAACGATACACAATGCGAACTGATTGTTCGGGTGGATGCCGGTAGCCAAGCGGTTGCTGCACCACCTACCGATGGCTATTCGTATCTTTAAAATATCTTCATATTTTGATGTGTAAATTATGTGAAATTTTTCATCGTATGTAAAAAAAAATTGTATGTTGGAGTGTTTGTATCTCGAAGTATATATATATATATATATATATATATATATATATATATATATATATATATATATATATATATATATATATATATATATATATATACATATATATACATATATATATGATATTGATAGGCGTAGCATTATTAGAGCAGAGATATAGATATATTTGTTAACCCCTTCAATGATGATGTGTATTTTGCATCATCAGAGCCCTCTTGACATATTCAATGATGTGTATATTGCATTTTGGCTGCTTTCTGCTAAGATGGCATTATTTTTTTTCCTGGATACTGTATGAGATCTTTCAGAATGTTGGTTGTACAGTATATGATATGACGGGTTACTTGACGTTCATCATTATTAGAAGTGTGTATGATTTGTTTATACCAGGATAAATACCAATGGGCCCTGCTGGCAATAATTGTATTTTATTTATTTTATTTTACGGAATCAATAGATTAGTGTAACATGAAAATTTACATTTTCTGTCGTTTGTCATCTTCAGAAAATGGTCAAGAGCAGGCAAACAAATTTTTTCTCTAAAATTTGCATGGGTTTATTTCTTATTGTACGTACCTATTATGTAAAATCAGTTATTATTTCCATAGAGAGAGAGAGAGAGAGAGAGAGAGAGAGAGAGAGAGCTGTCTGAGTCAGGTATCTCCATACTCCCACCCACCTTGGATGGCACTGGGATCCATTTTTTATTGCCCAGAGTGAAGAGGTTAAGAAAATGATAATTATGAGATGATAGACTAGGATACTTGTCCTTGTAATCAAGCATCAAGAATGTAAGATGAAATGCTCAGAAAAAGATTTTTTTTGCATGCTAAGGTCAGTACCTGTTGTCACCCAGTGGTAAGATGCCAAGATGTACAGGTGCGACTCATTTCTGCAGGTGACAGGATATGAGGGGGCTGCCGCCACAGTACTCTCGCTGGCTTCGGGGGGCACCAGTCCAGCAGCTACTGCTCTGGCATTCTCTGGCACCACCTTCTCTGAACTGAAGCTTACTGAGGGAATCACTCTTCCTCAGCTCATTGATAAGTTTAAAGAGGTTTGTTTATTACTGTACCTTCTCCTTTTGTTAGCCATGTTGAGGAGTCTCACTTTCTCTGCTGTAATAAGTGTCTTCCTGTGGCACTTGGTTCGTGGAGGATGCAAAATGCTTGGGTGACATTGTAGGGCTTGAAATAAATGTGATTTTACGCACAAATGCAAAATAACACCACACAACACAAGCTAGGACACCATTTAGTATGTGTGATACTATGTTTACTGATCTGATATACATAGACTATGTAATATTTTCTTTTAAGATATTTGATTAATGTGGTATACAGTACAGTGCTGTACTGCATATTTGTCTTGTTTATTAAATTTTAGGCTATAAAATTTTACCATAAAAATTATTGAAGTCGTTTAACATCGTAGTTTTGAGATACTTGAGAAGACTGAAGCAGTGGTCTCATAAATTAGTAGCAATTGTAATTTTAATGTGCTATTGTAAATTTAGAATGTTAAGTACTTGGTTTTGGTGATCACATAATCAGTCACAATGTCATGATATGCTCATTCCCAAATCAAACAATCTAGTGAGGATGTATACTGTAGATTCTTACTGGATTGTCTGAAGAGCATTAGTGAGGATGTTGACTGTAGATCCTTACTGGATTGTCTGAAGAGTATTATCTCCAGATTATAGAGAGAGTGTTTTTTGAAATCCCTTTTGAATGATAAGAACAAAGTAAATGGTCTGTATTGAATCAGTTAATATTTACTGTTGTCCGTAGACTGTAATTGGGGAAGTGAACATTGAGAGAGCACTGAAGTGGGCCCAGGAGCAGCAAGCAGAGACAGTGGTGGTGCTGACTCATCGGCTGGAGCAGTCTGTCATCACTGCCGCCACTGAGGGACTCCAGCGTCACAATGAAACCAACAAGACACAGACCAGGTAAGTCATTCTGGGCCACTTCCTGCTATTCTAGTTTGACTCTTTCCTTCTTTCCTCTGTGATTTTTTACTCTTATCAACTTAAGGAATATTCAGTTATCTTAACATGTTAACCGCCATATGTACTATGTACCACCGATAAATACTGATAGTTTTTTTTCCCCTCTTCCTTCACAACCATTATTTCTAATAAAATAATAGGCAAAATGCAAAAACAAATATTTTAAGTGATAAATGTTTATTTATTAATTTCTTCAAAACTATATAGCTTTGAAAGATGAAAGATATTAATGCGTAGGAAAAAAAAAATTTACCATAAAATAAAAACAAAAAAGTACTTTTCCTTATAAACAGTCTTCTTTGTATTTCCTTATATTCTGCAGCAGAAAAATAGCAGATTAAAAAGTATCAGTGTTCACTCATCGAAATAAAAAAATGAAAAGTTAATCTTTGATAAAATAAAATCTATCATCGTTTGCAATATGAAAGCAAAGTCCTATTAATGTGTATTAATTTCCCTATGAAATCAAGAACCTCATCATTACAAAAAAGCTTGTAAACATCAATATCTCTGTCAGTTGATGATGGTTAGTTGTAATGTATGCTGGCTTGCTGTTCATACAAATTGTGGTGTGCCAGCAGTAATGTTTTGCCATGCAGTGTGATTAGAAGTGGCAGTGTGCCAGCAGTAATGTTTTGCCATGCAGTGTGATTAGAAGTGGCAGGCTGTTCATTTATGGTGGCATCATTTGATGAAACACTTGCTGTATCATCATCTGAGTCACTTATTCTGCTTGCATCAGATTAATCACTCGATTCCATTTCCTCTGGTGACAGTCCATAGCTTTCTCCACTGTCACTGTCATTGGAAGAAGATGACCTCTTGTGATGTCCATAAAACAACTGATGAACCTCCATTGAATGGTTGTTTTATGAAGCATAGAACTTCAAGTTTATAGCACTGAACCACTTTTAGCCTAATAACTAAAATATTCAACATGAATGGTACTTGTGTCACCATTTGAGCCACTCCTGCACTGTAGAATTTTATGACCACTGGTGGAGAGAGAGAGAGAGAGAGAGAGAGAGAGAGAGAGAGAGAGAGAGAGAGAGAGAGAGAGAGAGAGAGAGAGAGAGAGAGAGAGAGAGAGAGAGAGAGAGAGAGAGAGAGAGAGAGAGAGAGAGAGAGAGAGAGAGAGAGAGAGAGAGAGAGAGAGAGAGAGAGAGAGAGAGAGAGAGAGAGAGAGAGAGAGAGAGAGAGAGAGAGAGAGAGAGAGAGAGAGAGAGAGAGAGAGAGAGAGAGAGAGAGAGAGAGAGAGAGAGAGAGAGAGAGAGAGAGAGAGAGAGAGAGAGAGAGAGAGAGAGAGAGAGAGAGAGAGAGAGAGAGAGAGAGAGAGAGAGAGAGAGAGAGAGAGAGAGAGAGAGAGAGAGAGAGAGAGAGAGAGAGAGAGAGAGAGAGAGAGAGAGAGAGAGAGAGAGAGAGAGAGAGAGAGAGAGAGAGAGAGAGAGAGAGAGAGAGAGAGAGAGAGAGAGAGAGAGAGAGAGAGAGAGAGAGAGAGAGAGAGAGAGAGAGAGAGAGAGAGAGAGAGAGAGAGAGAGAGAGAGAGAGAGAGAGAGAGAGGGAGAGAGAGAGAGAGAGAGAGAGAGCGTCACCTCATCTCTCCACGCCAATATGGATTTAGAAAGAGACGTTCCGCCTCCGACATGCTTCTCCTCCTCACACAAGCCTGGCATGACGCCCTCGACGCCGGCCGCCCCACCCTCGTCATTGCCCTTGACATTGCTGGGGCTTTTGACAGAGTTTGGCACAAAGGACTCCTGGCCAAGCTCGAACAGTTCGGCATCACAGGACAACTGCTAGAGCTGTTCTCCAGCTACCTACAAGGCCGGAGTCTGAGAGTAGTGTTGGGAGGGTGCACGTCAACCACACACCCAGTGGAGGCCTCCGTTCCACAGGGCTCGATCCTTGGCCCCATCCTGTGGAACGTATATTTCAACGACCTCCTTCAGAGCCTCGCACCTGTGTCGGCATACGCGGACGATGCCACTCTCTCGCACAGCTTCGGTAGAGAGGAGGCAGTGAACGTGATTGATGTCACCAACCGCCACCTTGGTGACATCATGGCCTGGGGTAAACAGTGGCAAGTCAAGTTTGCTGCCGAAAAAAACCCAGGCCGTGGTCATCTCACGTTCACGGGAGGACGTCAGGCTGTTTGAAGGCCAGCTGAAGTTTGGAGAAGACACCCTTGCCATTAAGGACTCCATCAACATCCTGGGGGTGGAGGTAGACTCCAAACTCAGCTTCGACCGCCACCTGGAGAGCGTGGCACGTAAGGCATCCCTGAGGGTGACACTCCTACGTCGAGTGAGGCACCTACTCGATGCCAAGGGGCTCATGACGCTGTACAAAGCGCAGGTGAGGCCCATCATGGAGTACAGCCCCCCTCAGCTGGATGTGCAGTGCCCAGTCCCACCTCTCCCTGCTGGACAAGGTGCAGCGGCGAGCCGAGCGCCTCCTTCGCGATGCCGGTGGCCTGGGACAGCAGCCCCAAGCTGAGCTACAGCGACAGTGGCATCAGGGGCAGCAGTTGCAGCAGAGACAGCAGCGACAGCACCCAGACCCTCACCAAGACTCCCCTATCAACGTGCTGGACAGCTTGGAGCACCGAAGGCGTGTTGGGGCCCTTACTGTGCTGCACAAAGCCCAGGTGCAGCAAATACCTCACCTCACGGCTCTACGGATACCCTGGAGGAGGAGTGAACGTACTACGAGAGCGGTAGTGTCCGACACCCTCCTCGAGGTGCCGAGGTGCCATTCTGTGAGGTGTCAGCGCCTTCTCCCACGACACCGCGGTGTTGTGGAACGCCTTCACCTCAGTAATGGACGTCTCCAGCATGTCCACCCAGCAAGTGAAGTGTGCTGCCCACGCCTGGTTACGGACACATCCGCCTGATAGTGACAGTGACAGGTGATAAAATGGCAGTGTCCACCAGCCTGCAATTCCACCTGACAGTGACAGTGGAGGAAAATAGTATGCCTGACAGTGACAGTGAAACACAGTGACGTGGGATGTGCGTGTGCCTGACATGACAGTGCTGATCAGTGGCGAGGAGGTGCGCAACTGACAGTGACAGTTTTATAACACCCTCGCTCACAATGCCGTCCCGGGAGCAGCTTTAGAATGAGCGTCACATGCCAGTGCACGCTCTTAGCTCACGAACTCAGCTCCAACTGTAAACATACGTGTAAAATATGTATGTTATGTGCATTAAGTTTAAATAAAAAAAAAAAAAAGAGAGAGAGAGAGAGAGAGAGAGAGAGAGAGAGAGAGAGAGAGAGAGAGAGAGAGAGAGAGAGAGAGAGAGAGAGAGAGAGAGAGAGAGAGAGAGAGAGAGAGAGAGAGAGAGAGAGAGAGAGAGAGAGAGAGAGAGAGAGAGAGAGAGAGAGAGAGAGAGAGAGAGAGAGAGAGAGAGAGAGAGAGAGAGAGAGAGAGAGAGAGAGAGAGAGAGAGAGAGAGAGAGAGAGAGAGAGAGAGAGAGAGAGAGAGAGAGAGAGAGAGAGAGAGAGAGAGAGAGAGAGAGAGAGAGAGAGAGAGAGAGAGAGAGAGAGAGAGAGAGAGAGAGAGAGAGAGAGAGAGAGAGAGAGAGAGAGAGAGAGAGAGAGAGAGAGAGAGAGAGAGAGAGAGAGAGAGAGAGAGAGAGAGAGAGAGAGAGAGAGAGAGAGAGAGAGAGAGAGAGAGAGAGAGAGATTTGATTTGTAAACATACTGTGGTTCCTGTGATCTGGAGAGAGAGAGAGAGAGAGAGAAATATATGTGAGTTGGTGTTGGAGTGGATTTGTGTGCTTCATGTGTATTAATTGAATGTGTGGGTGTTCCTAAACATGTATTGTGTTGACCAGATTGGTGTTGTGTGGCCTGTGCTCCAGACACCTGAGTGTCCCTCACACCAACAACCTGCTGGTGGTGTTGGGCTTCCAGCAGCGGACGCCCACTGTCATCAGGGCCTTCCATGAGCGCCACTTCTAGGTGGCCCTGCCTGCGCACTGCCCCAGCTGATGCTGCTTCAGTATCTGCAAGTGACAATTGATCTTGTTGACTATTATACTGTATATTACAACATAGGAAGATCAGCAACTGGGATGCTTGTCCCTCCCTTCCTAGCATAATACCTAGTAAAGCAGTCCTCAGAGTGAGGCTGTTTTATCTTGTTTCCAGGGATACCAGGTTTATCAGTATATATATAAGAATATTTCCTGCAATATATTTTACTTGTTGTCCGAGTTAAAATTATACAGGTATACAGTAGTACATTTTATATACCAATACAATACTGTTTACTGTTTGTCTTCCTCAGTAAACAAAGATGTCATTGCATCTGAGCCACAAAGTGAGTCTGTCCTCAGCGTGGCAGATCAGAACAGTGGAGCATCATTCAGTGAGCCACTCCCAGCTACAAACTTGAGCTTTCATGTTACTGTGCTAATTGAAAATAATATTTCAGAGGAAATATTTTTGGTGCCTTGACAAAATTTCATCCTCTAAGAATTCCACAGCTTGAAGTTGTTTCAAAGTGATGGGAAGGAAAGACACAATGGTTAAGTCCAGAATTTTTTAGACAAAATTCCTGTAGGGAAGAAGCCATGATATTTGCTTCACTCTGAGAACCAGAAGTGATGAGAGTAAGTGTTTTGATGTAGCACTATTTCTTCTAATCATGCACTCTGAACATTGCCACCTCTACAGGGTACCCTTACTTTGGTGACCCCTCCCTGTAAAGATTGATAGCAGTGTATCACTAATGCTAAGGATGCCTGCACCTCGCCAGGGCCCGAACTAACGAAGGTATCTAAGAGTCAAGAATGCCTAGGTAGCACTTTTTGGTCATGACTGCTTGGAAATGGTTTGCATTCTAGTGTACGATGTGCTCCTGACCACAGGCAAAGTTAGGTTTTACTAGGTAGGCTTTACTTTGCATTATTATTTTTAGTTTTTACCATGGTAACTTATTACTTTTGACTATGTATGAGGTGGCAGCTACATTTTACTTTATGTGAAAATTTACTTTTAGTGTTGGCCGCTTTTAGAATGGGTGTATTTTCTTTGCCAGACATCACTTAAGATACAGAGGGAAGTGTGAGTTAGATGGAATCTAATGTTGATCCTCGGAGTATGTCAGTGCACTGTGTCACGTCTCTGTGGAAATGGTTTGCTCACTGTCTTCTCTGGTCTATACCTACTTAGGTTTAACTTGCGTGAGGTTTTAGTGAAGCTTGTATACTAGGCTGTATTGTATTCTTTTGCTATTATATTTACATTTTAGGATCTGAGATGCACTTCAACTTAGAAACTAATCTTTTCATATTATTTGGCAATGACTTTTTTTTATCTCAACCTGGATCTTATGATTAATTAATGATATTTTAATAAAAAAAAACTTGATTTCTTGCAGAATGTCACATTTTTGCAACTCATGAAGTAAACTATCTGTAAGGTCATTCATAAAATAATATTCTTGAGTGCCTTTTTTGAATGTCCTAAGCTGCAAGTCATCATGTACTGAATTACTTAAGACTGATTTTTAATTGGCATGAGCATGAAGGGAGTAATAAGAACAAATAAAATTATAGTGCAGGTACTACCCCCCACTAGACGAGTCACCGTTATACAATATTTCACTTGTACAATCTTTTTCTTTACTACCTCTTGCCTGCTAATGATTGGTTATGTTTGTGCTTTATTTATGTTTCTCAATTCTTTTGTATGCGGATCACTTGCGGTGTCATAATCAGTCACTAGCCAACCTCTGCAGAGAGTCAAGCTCTGTATAGCAAGACTCTCTTGTTATAATAAAGTAGTTGCTGTTATTCCAACCCCAGGACTATTCTTAGGAACCACATGTATCCATACCAGTGAGCTAATGATTGTAGCCTCGTGGTGGGATACATACCCGAGAGTCTAACTGACTGTCTGGCAATGTAGGCCTGTGACTGAACAAGTGGAGCCACTAGTGATTACAGATACAAAGACATGAAGTCACACATGCCAATAATAAATGATAATTTATCATTATTATAATGATAATAATGATAGAGAAAATTAAATTATACACTGTCACAGTATCTCTTAACCTCAAAGGGGTCTTCCCGACATATAGACTCGAAACCCTCAGTCATTACAAAAATTTACTTAGTATACTTTGTTATTGCTTTATTCTTGTGTTTATTTTACTTATGTAACATTAATTTTATTACTTTTTAAAAAAATATTTAAATATGGTATTTCATGATTTTATGGATGTAGGGGGGACATTAAAATCATCTTGGAATGCAATCCTATTTTTTGTATTCAATCTTAAGTTTGCTAAGCAATCATTCTCTATACATACAATTACATTTTCAGGATCATAACCTAATTGTATATCAGAGTACCTGTATCTTGGAGTGCATAGTGGTGCATGTTAGGCCATTGCCTTTCATTACATGAAAATCATATTCCAAATGCTTTCCCTTACTTATGTGTAGTAAATGTGATTAATCAATATAAAGTTTTAATCCTCTACATGAAGTCTGGTGCTGCACCGACTCTGCTAACTAGGTGTACTCTTCCACACAGATACCTCATGGTGCTCTCACCTCAACTCCTTCATGCTCATGCTAAATTTACTCTCTATATGCAAAATTTATTCATCAGCTTCTTACAAAATGATGAAAGACATCTCTAAAGAATAAACATACAAAAAAAGAAAAGGTCAAACTATACCTCAAGTACTCTTAATGTGTGATGTTCATGTGTTCATATCTGCTGTTTGCATACTCCCTTTTGTGGCTGGACTGAGTAGAATAAATGTAAATCTTCACTCAACCTTCTTTTCATCAATCTGTTGGAGGATAAAATTTTAAGCAACTGGTTATAGATTATAATGTAATACAAATCATGAGATGACTTTTCTACCAACTTTACTTAAAAATTAACAGTAAAGTGTTTGTTTAATGTTGTATATGTGTTTTGTTTAACTTATTTTTATTTTGGAAATATAATCAGATCCTAAATGTGTGAAAAGCTGGTCTTGTTTTGTCAGTAGGAGAGTCAGTGATGGAGGAATGATGGTTCTCTTATTACCATGTTTGATACAGAGTAGCTGCTAGAGCGATCATTGCAGGAGGAAAGAATTTAGACTGTAAACCATGGGGTTGTACAACCAATATTTTTGCATATATAGTACAGGTCATGAATATTGGGGGAATGGTGTCTATGGTTTCAAGGGGGGAGCATAATGTTTGCATGTTTAATTATGGTTCAATAATGGTTAAATTGAGAAATACTTGGTGTCTACAGTACTACCAAGTTTTTTTTTTTTTTTTTTTTTTTTTTTTTTTTTTTTTTTTTTTTTACTGGTACGTACAGTGCCATATAACTTTATTATTACAACCATAATGAATCAACTGTGGTAACTATCTCTAGAAGCGAGCATATTTCATGATATGTACAGGATCTGATGTATAACAATATAATAATATATTTTGGGTTGGATTGGGTGTCTTTGATGTATTATGCATGAAAAGTGTGTTGGATGTCATACAAGATGACTATGGGACTCATGAAAGGGAGTCATTAATGTAACATATTCTTAAGCTAAAATGTTGCATGCATTTCTGTCATTGATAATGAACAGACTAAAATTACCGGTGCTCATTTTCTTTAGTAAAAACCAATGCATTTTCAAAGTTATGTACATGACAAAGAAAATTATTACTATGGATTGAAAATCATTTCCAATTATAGAAATTATTGATACAGCATTACAGCCAATAAGGAAATAATTTGTAAGAAAGTAATTTATAAACAAATCTGAAAGTTATGGAATATATTGAAAAAATCAAGAAGTCTTTAAGAATGAAGAAAAAGATGCAAAACTCAATAGAGCCATTGTTTACAAAGGACCCTGTTTCAGACAAAAGTGAGGATTTCTGATAAATCAAGACAATAATTATTGATCTCATGAAGCATTTGATATTTGGGTGAAAGTAGTCGTATGTGAGGGGAGAACAGTGATATGGCTATGGAGAGATGTGTTCATTAGTTTGTGATGAAATACTGTGAAGTAATATCACCATATTGATCAATTAACATTTACTGCCAGCTTTAGGTATCTAGAATTATTGACATGGTCATTGAGAATAGATAGAATAATGTTTAGATGCACACACGGTTACCTCAGCCAAGGTGCACTTGAGATTTTTTGTAATGCCTCATTAAGTTGAAACAGAGGGCAAAGAAAAGAATATGTTGCACGTCTAGTGATTATTCACAATATTTGTTACTGTTATATATTTATATGTATTTATTAATACTACTTTACTGCAGACTACATGGAGAAATGATGTGAAAGCCCTTTGTGTGTTTTGTGCTTATTGTTTTATACAACTATGACTTGCTGTCATTGTTATTTTTTTCATGTTCAAAATCAGCATGGTTTCTTAAGTGACCACCTATTCATGTGTAATGTTGCATGTTCTTTCAAGCACAGAGCAGAGTTCACCCACTCAGATTCAAAGAACTCGACAAATATTTAACCTTATCTTTTGTTTATATAAAGATGTATACAATTCTACCTTTTTGTTCACTAATGTTACAAATTCAAGGAAATCTGTGTGCATAAGTGCATGCTTGTACACTCCTGCACACTTGTTCAGGTGTGCATGTGTGTGCACACAGTGGATTTTATATACGTATATATATATATATATATATATATATATATATATATATATATATATATATATATATATATATATATATATATATATATATATATATATATATATATACACCATGACTAAAAGTGTCATGGTGTGTACTACTGCGCAACAAAACTGTTACTTCTGTAGCTGCTCTGTTGGTTGAAAGATGAGATACAAGAGGCTTAAGTTGACAAGTTACTAGACATACAATACTTGATAAAATGACTATATTTACATTACTTAGGTTGCAATAATAGAGGCAATCACATTTACTATTGATGTAAGAAATGTACATAAATGAAAAGTAAAGTAGATATGCTAGAATAATATAATGCAGAAAGTCAGAAAAGGGCAACATCTTTCTGTACTATCAACTGAACAAGATAAAAGATATAGGTAGGTCTTTTTGCTGGAAAATTAAGTTTATATTTTGTCAGTTAGACTGTGAAGTGAAAGTTAAGGTTGCTTACATCTTGCACTGAAGACAAACAAGAACATGCCTGGCCCTTTGGAGTGTTTGTCAAGGGAACAGAGATGATACTGATACATTCTATTTGAAATTCTAAGCATCTTTATTAAACCTCAAAGTTCTTCATGGGGAGAAATATAAAGGAAATTATTGATTGTGGATGCATTGTGGATGCATTCTCATTTAAGTCCAGTTTCTTGGTAGTGATGGTCTGTGGGAATGCTATACTGTAGGTGTTGAGGAATGTATGTAGTCAGTGGTAGTGTATTCTTATTTCATGAATTACACATTTTACTTCATATTATAGGTAGTCTATGGGAGTAATAATTATGTTATCACCTGATGTGTAATAAACTTTATAAAAATTTTGATACTTTCTTCAAGTCTGGAAATAAAGTGCTTCATTAACGTATCATATTTCATACTTCTCAGGGTCAGTCTTCACTTTGCTATCCTTGTCTCTAATGAAGGAGGAAGAATTATGTATCTCAAGCCAGACACTAATGGTGACATACCTTGGGAAGCTGCAGCAGGAGGGAACATCTTGCCCTTAGTCAGTTAGTCTGCAGCTTCCAGGCAGTCTGAAAAAATAGTACAACTGAGTCAATGGTACAAGTAATGAATGGGACGAGAGAGTTCACAGAAAGCGTCCACCACAGTTGTCAGACTTAGCAGTAGACTAAAGACTATGTTCTCGTGTGTTTTGGTGCCTCTTCTTGACTATTTTTAAAAGGCTGTAAAGAAAGTAAAGGTTTTCAAGGACATTTTGACTGTTGATGGATGATTTAACAATGACTTGGTACCATCAGTGAGAAAAGCTTCACTAAAACATGACTGATCATCAGTGGTCTTTGAAAAATGGTCCTGGTGAGAGCCTGGAACAGTGGACACTATGGGCCAACCATCAACTTGCGTAGGGATCATCAACTAAGAAATCCTGTGTTACTGTAGATCCATATCTGACTTCGGAGTGTACTTAAATCTATGAGTAAAGTGAAATTTTATCTTATAAACTTAAAGCTATTAGTGTAACCCATTGTAGTCCAGCATTGTTTACTATAAAAAAAAAAAAAAAAAAAAACTTACTAGCTGAAGCAATATTGTACTCCTAGAATGGCTTCATAACTGTATGCAACTCTGAATGTCTATAATAAAAACCAGGAACCAAGGAAAGTGAAGGTGGTGAAGTGTGTGCAGAGCCTGGTGAGGTGCGATGAATGGGTATGGTGTGATGAGGTGTGTGGTGAATGGATACGATGTGGTGAGGTGCGGTGAATTGCTACAGTGTGTGGTGAATTACTATGGTGTGGTGAGGTGGACTGCCGCTGCTCACCTGTCATCATTAACAAATTGGTTGTTCATAATTAACCCAAAACTGTTGAACATTTTCTGTAAAATGTGATTTAATTGATACTTTTGAAAATGTTTTTATCAAGTAAATTTTTTCATTAATGTAATATTTATTAATTAAACCTCCATAATGATTTTCTTTCATTAAATGGCTGCCTTTAAGATAATAAATTTACAGTTGGCAATATCACTCCTAAAAAATGTTTGCTTAACAAGGAAAGAATTTCAAGGCTAAGTAAATGTTTTTTTTTTCTTATTTATTTATTTTTCTTTAGTGTGTGTGTGTGTGTGTGTGTGTGTGTGTGTGTGTGTGTGTGTGTGTGTGTGTGTGTGTGTGTGTGTGAAGTCTACTGCAGTAATATCTAATTTTGTGTTAAGCTTGGCAGCTTGTTAAGGTGGGCAATGATGTGCAGCACAGCAGGCTGATCCTGGAGTGGTGTTCACTGGTCTGTGCACACCACTCCAGGAGTGGTGCAGGTGTGATCCTGTGACAACCACATCTGTGTGCTACTGCAGAGAACTCCTTGTTATTCATATTTCTGTTGCATTTTGTGGATACGAATTTGACATGTGAAGCTGGAAAAAATCTGAGAAGACTTCAGAAGAAATGTGCATTTCTCTTCAAAATTTCTGCATCATATAGAAATTTATAGTGCATAACATCATTCATGCTAGTCTTTACCTTGTCAATATGTCATCCACTCTTTGAAGACAGTGACCTTAAAAACTTTTATGAGAGCTAAAAAAAATTTCCAGGCCACAATCCCAGTTAACATTTACCATCCATAAGGAAGGCCAGGTAATACTTTTAAGAAATACACCCTTATTACTTAGGGACTTCTGTAACACTTCCATAATATGATGTATGATGTTAGGAGCAATATATCCCTTACTATCGTAGTACTCTCAAAACACTACCACTTAAGATATTTTAAATCTTGCACCACATGCAAACACCCAGCAATGTGGGGAATTTTTTTATTTATATTTTTTTGACTCGTTCCTTCTATACCAGGTTGTATCACTGTCACAGAGACCCTCTTCCTTTGTAGTTAGGCCTTAGAGGCTTAAACTTTCATCATATACCGAGAGCTGAGCGGTTGTTGTTCATATATTGCAACTTAACGAAATGCTGCTGCTGCTGCTTCAAAATTAAACTATTAACTTTTTACTGACCAGCAGCAGCATTTTGCTACTTAGTTATGGATTGGCAGGGCAGACCAAGATATTTGTCAGCCTTGACTGTCCTGCCACTACAAATGCTTCACAAATAAAAGTAGTGTACGAGACCACCGGGACAAGGGTGGGCGTGCCCTTAAAGAGGAGGCTTATTTGCTAGGGTTGGACACACCATATATGTGATGAAGGCATTTTGATGGAATATGCACAGTTTTTTGGACACGCCAATACACGAGTTAAGGATTTTCAATGAGTATGCGATCTTTATCTTTAATCACATATTTTTGTATCCAATCCTTTTGTTAGCACATAAAGACTTGGGTGAATAAACTTATAAACTAAATAACCTTTTTACTCATTCCCTGAAGTATGAATTTGTTAATTTGCAAAGCCCTTACGTATTTGTTACTAAGAGAGAGAGAGAGAGAGAGAGAGAGTGTGGGTAATTCACTGTTTGATCTGCTGCAGTCTATGACGAGACAGCCAGACGTTACCCTACGGAACGAGCTCAGAGCTCATTATTTCCGATCTTGGGATAGGTCTGAGACCAGGCACACACCACACACCGGGACAATAAGGTCACAACTCCTCGATTTACATCCCGTACCTACTCACTGCTAGATGAACAGCACCTACACGTGAAAGGAGACACACCCAAATATCTCCACCCGGCCGTGTGTGTGTGTGTGTAATTCACTTCGGTCGTATGCTGGTCACCCAGCCAGTCTTCCCCATTACGGAGCGAGCTTAGAGCTCATAGACCAATCTTCGGGTAGGACTGAGACCACAACACACACTCCACATATCGGGAAAGCGAGGCCACAACCCCTCGAGTTACATCCCGTACCTATTTACTGCTAGGTGAACACACCCCACACATTAAGAGACTTGCCCATTTACCTCGCCGCTTCCGGGACTCGAACCCGGCCCTCTCGATGCTAACTACTACATTACGCGTGTGTGTGTGGTGTGTGTGTGTGTGTAATTCACCACGGTCGTCTGCTGGTCATCCAGCCAGTCTTCCCCATTACGGAGCGAGCTCAGAGCTCATACACCGATCTTCGGGTAGGACTGAGACCACAACACACTCCACACCGGGAAAGCGAGGCCACAACCCCTCCAGTTACATCCCGTACCTATTTATTGCTAGGTGAACACACCCCACACATTAAGAGGCTTGCCCAGTTGCCTCGCCGCGCCGAGACTCGAACCCGGCCCTCTCGATTGTGAGTCGAGCGTGGTAACCAGGGGTGTGGAGTCGGATTTTCAAAAGTCCGACTCCCACTCCAGGAAATTGAAGATTGCGACTCTGACTCTGACTCCGACTCCCACTCCAGGAAATTTGAAGGTTGCGACTCCGACTCCGACTCCGCTTTTTATTTATTTTTTTTTATTTTGTATTTTTTCCAGTACAACGACACAGTCTATTTTTCTTGCATGAGGGATGGTGGCCAAGGGAAAAAGATTAAACAAAAAGCCCGCTAGTTGCCACACCCAAAAAAGACGAAAGTGAAGAGAATCAATACTTACATATTTTCGAGTCAATCCATAATAAAAGTGTACCTGACGATTATATAATTATCATAAATTAATAAAAATTATCTTTATATGTAGTGCTTGATTGGACACATCCTCCACAAAATCAATTTCTCCCAATTTGTAGGAATCTCCATGAGGTGGAATCTTTACTCGAAAATTTATCACGTAAAGGAGTCGCAGTCGCTCATAGTTTTACCGACTCCGACTCCAACTCCGACTCCACACCCCTGGACCCCTGGTGGTAACCACTACACTACGCGGTGTGTGTGTATTCATGGTAACCTGCTGCACCCAGCCAGGTTTCCCCATTACGGAGCAAGCTGGTTCAGAGCCCATAGGCCGATCTTCGGGTAGAACTGAAACTACACCACACTCCACATATCGGGAAAGCGAGGCCACAATCCCTCGAATTACATCCTATACCTACTTGCTGCTGGGTGAACAGGGGTTACAATCAAGAGGCTTGCCCTTTTTCCTCATCGTGTGTGTGTGTCTGTGTATGTGTGTGTAAGCATTTTGTTAGTGATAATGGTATCTAGCCCAGTAATAGTTTCACAACATGTGCTCCCAAACCCCAAACTTCAGTTTACATCTGCATTGTCATTTATGAGTGGTTCTGCTTTGTCACCATGATGAATCGCGTCATGTGAGAGGAGTGCGAGATGCCGATCACTCACCAACGCGTCGCAATTCTCTCCATTACGCAGTTATTCATTTTTTAAACCTGAGCTGGTTACAGTTCATGATGGTGGTAAAAAGCAGAGAGACGGGACCACTTATGAATGCAACCGTGCCTCTTTTCCTAAAACCTACCTAAACCTACTCAGGCTCATTCTATCTCTCTGATCTAATCTAGATTAATATAACATGGCTGTCTCCCTTTATTCTCCTTTTGAGTATAGGCTTCCCATTAATTTTCAAAAGTAGCATAAAATTATTCATATCGTTAAATTATAGTAATACTCCAGAGAGGGAAAGTTCTGGGATCCCGAGTAGTGCGTACCCCTGACGTGAAGGTGGTGGAAGAAGAAGAATTATTAATGTTATCTTTAGCCTTGAATAATAAGAGGAAAAAAAATCGGAATATGAAGCAAATATGAATTTAAAACGACTCGAATGTGGTGAATAACATCTTATTCAAGACCTAGAAATGAATGAGGGAAATTTGGACACTATTTCAGACTGACTCCAGCTCAGTTCTCTGGAGTCCTATCATTCAATGAACAAGAGAGAGAGAGAGAGAGAGAGAGAGAGAGAGAGAGAGAGAGATTCAAGTTAACCGTGACACAGAGTAAATGACTAACCTCACTAATGAATTCCCAAACAGTTTTTCCGCACATGGCGCAGGATAAATCCTTGGAATAAGCGATTCTCAGCAAGCACTACCACCCTACCCATTAGCTCTTCTATCACTACCACGCGACGCTTGTGACGCCTTGGCTTCCATCTGCCTTGTGTCTGAGGTTTCGACAGGAGCTAATGTTCCGAGAGGAGTCGAACCCCCTGGTCAGCCATCTTGTTCCTGCCACGTCATCTGGTTATGCATTCAAATAATTACGTCCATTACCTTCAACAGAGTCTAAAGAAAGTTACCGTATTTTTCTTGATAATAGTTATGTAAAAAATTTTGAATCAGCACTAAAACAAGAAGCATTGTCTTTGAAAACAGTCCTAATGAAAGAACACAGCCAGTGCTGCCAGATGCAATGACTCACATTTCCCCAAATCCGAGTGCCAGAATTCCCCATTTTGGAGAAAATTTCCCCATTTCAAAAAGTTTGGTTTTAATTGTAGTATGGACAATAGGATACTGGCATAGTTAACTAAAAGATCCAATTATATTTATGCTGAACACACTTTTAATCTGAAAACTTAAGTACAATAATGAAAAACATAGGTAGTACACTGTCTTCTCAAAACTTTAAACTAAAATGTTGCATTGATTAGTTAACCTTAATCCTGTATCATATACATGAATCACTCTGAATCATACATATCAGAGGTCATGCGTTGAAGAAGGGTGCTGCTTACAGGGAAACTAAAACAAAAATCCTCTTTCAAGTATCGCCTAGTATGGAGCAATCCAACCAATGTTTTAGTGGAAAGTGCATTTCTCTGCTTGGTCTTCATGTTGTTAACTAGTGAAAATATTCTCTCAGCAGCTGCACTTGAATGTGGAAGGCAAAATACAGAAGAAACGAAATAAGACAACTGAGGGAACATTTGTGATCCATCTCCTTTTTTCATCTCCGCAATGGTTTGCCAGAGTCTTTCTGTGTCAATACTTGCATCTACTTCAAGATCTGTATTCCTAAGTAGTCTCCATTCATTATCTATCTCATTCAACTTATTTTCTTCAATGATTCCTGGAAGTAAGCTGACTAGTGGGGCAATGGATGGTTCACTTTTTTTCAGCACTACTTTGGAATCAATGAGCCTCAGGTGTTTAAACACTGCATTTCTGAAGGGAAACCTTTTAAAAATTTGACTCACACTCTCAACCAGAAAGTTTAAACAATGTTTTTGAAACTCCTCTAGATTTGGGCGAGACAAGCCATGAGTGTTTTGTGCAATAGCTGCTGTTACTTTACCTCCCAAGTAAATCTCATTTAGAGGTAGAAAGTGTGAGGGATTTCTGTACTGAACATTTTGAACTGCAGTGTTCTGTAGATGATCCCTTTTTATGTAACAATCCATAATGGTCCTACACACAACAGACACTGAGTCATACATCAAGTGAATCTTTGGCCTCTCAGACTGCATCATCTTGTTTAGGTCAGTAAAAAAAGGCAAAATGAATTCTAGAAACTGAAGATACAACTTATTTGTAGGGTCTTTCAAGTAATGCAAGATCTTTTCTGCTGCCATAATTCTCTCTGAGAATGCAGCATCAGTGAAATAAAGTATTAATGCATCATACTGTTCTAGAACCCGACACACTACAGCCTGAAGGGACAGCCAGCGAGTCTGACTGGGATGCAACAATTTGTGCGGCTTAACCTTCACAAAATCTTGGAATTCCTTCAGCTCTGATAACCTCTTAGGGCTTGACATAAAATAATTATATACATCTCTTGTCAGCTGCTCAACTGCCCTTGGAAGACTCATGCAAGCATATGAGGCACACAAATGGAATGAGTGACAGATGCATTTCATAATGAACAGATTAGGGACATCAGTCACAAGGCGAGAAGACAGGGAATTATGAGCACCCATCATAGCGTTAGCACCATCTGATGCAAAACCTATCATATTCTCTTTGTAGGGAATCCCATTATCTACAAATACTTTAACAATGCTGTCATACAAGCTTTGAGCACTTCCTTCCTGTACAGGGACTAAATCAAGAAAAACATCATTAGCTTCACCGCCATGTATCAGACGTGCAAGTAGGCACAGGTGTTTAGTGCAACCTTTGTCGGTTGACTCATCAACTATAATTGAAAACTTTTGAGTCTTTACATTGTTGATCAGCTCTTCCTTGCTAGTTGCACCAATTACATTCTTGAGTATTGCAGTAGTCTTCGTCCTACTGCATGCAATATGTTTAGCAATCTGAGAGTCACTACATACACATTTTATTAGTTGGGGTAAATGTGTCATGATACTCATAGGTAGGTTATGTTCTGCAACAAAAGCTGCTAGTCTTATTTCACCTTCTTTTACCTCCTTATCCAGTGATGAATGTCCTCTAGCAAATGACATTGACAATAGGGTAGGTTGTTTGGCAGCACTACTGGCATTAGTTTTGTGTTTTTGTCCACCTGCATGTTTCTCTAGCTCGGATTTCTTTGCATTAAGTTCACAATCACAGGCTTTGCAATAAGCTCTATTTTTACTCTTTACACTCGGTTGCAGCCATCCCTTGAACAACGGAAGTGATTCCCAGTTAGGTGAATATTTCTGAGAATATTTCACTTTCTTTACTGCCCTTGGGGGAGTGCCTGGATCATCGCATCCATCATCGCCCTCATCCGCCATGACTCGACTCGGGTAAACCTCGACTCACTCTCACACAACTGTACCAAATGAAAAAAAAAAAAAAAAAAAAAAAATGTTAGGCTGATTTTACCGGAGCTCTTTCGTAAGTTAATAATTTGTCTCAAGGAATATTTCTTCCAAATAACACTGATTTACGACACATTTCGTTAGTACTCTCTCTTCTACTCCATAGGACAATATATATCCTAACTCTATCGCAAATATCAGACTATTAGAAAGAAATAAACATATCACTGTAAGGAGTTAAAGTCGGTGTGTCGTGTGGCCCGTGGCGTAGGTGGCAGGGAGTAACTCACAGTCACAGGCACAGCTGTCAGCCTATCATTACGTAATACGTATGTGTCGCGGACGCGAACTGGACGCGTCCACACACTTCCACTCTGTTATCACTTGTCCGTTTCCTACTAGTGACTACCTCTTCATCTTGAAATTATTATATTTCCATAGATACATCCGTTAAAGTTATTATGTATCATATTATTTTTATTGATGTGTTGAAGAATTACCAAATTAAGAGAAAATGCTGCTCCACAATGAAAAATCCCCATTTTTTCCTAGTAAATCCGAAGTCGCATATGAAAATTCCCCAAAAATGGGCATGAATTCCCCATTTCCGCATCAACATCATGATTTCCCCAAAACTAGGGAAAATTCCCTCAATCTGGCAGCACTGAACACAGCCTCCCAAATCTTGGTCCAGTGTTTCATCATCTAAGCTGTTGGAACAACAGCAGACTAATACTTTCTGGCAGTTTATCAGTTGTGTGCTGCACCTCAACTAAATTCATAAAGCTGTGGTTAAAGTTACACTGTTTTTTATGGACGCTTTCATGGTTGAAGTGTCAGATTTACAAGATTTCTACAATATTTTTACTGTGTAAACACTCTCTGACACCGCGATTAATGACCTCTGTGGCTTTTGATAAGAGGGGCACATGCAGTTACTCCTCCCTAAACATTGGGGAGTGAGGATAGGCACTTTCAATACCTAATATCATGAAGCGAATTAGATGACTAATAATATTACACGTACAGGTGCTATGGAGCATTAGTGACAAAACAAACACGAGAATCGGAGAAATCATCCTGTGGCCTATTTAAGTAATCGTAATGCGAAAGCAGGGCGCCTTAAGAATACTGGGCGCTTTAAGAAACAGTAGTGAGTATAAGACGTTAGGAATACGGTGGAGTGATTAGAAATAGCGATGATGTGTGAGAATCAAGCAGGGAGGGAATGGTTAGCATCTGACGGTGACTCCACAAGTCTGGCTACGCGCAAATAAGGAGTCACGTCACTTCACGAGTTATTTGACTCTCATTTCAACTTAACATTTTCATTACTACTACTACTACTACTACTACTACTACTACTACTACCATTTATCTAGCACTATGGTTTTACTATCTTTTATGCGGAGTAGTAATAACAGTAGTTGTTATTATTGTATGATTATACGTCGCGAGAATTAACTACTAGATCTATTTCATATTGGCTCTCATGCGACTGTCTCTACGTACCCTATAGTAGTAGTAGTAGTAGTAGTAGTAGTAGTAGTAGTAGTAGTAGTATTAGTAGCTATAGTAGTAGTAATAGTGGTGGTGGTGGTGGTGGTGGTGGTAGTGGTGGCAGTAGTAGTAGTAGTAGTAGTAGTAGTAGTAGTAGTAGTAGTAGTAGTAGTAGTAGTAGTAGTAGTAGTAGTAGTAGTAGTAGTAGTAGTAGTAGTAGTAGTAGTAGCAGTAGTAGTAGTAGTAGTGGTGGTGGTGGTGGTGGTGGTGGTGGTGGTGGCGGTAGTAGTAGTAGTAGTAGTAATATAGATAGTAGTAGTAGTAGAGATAATAGTAGTAGTAATAATAGAAGTAGCAGTAGCAGTAGTAGTAGTGACGATGATGGTGGCGGTAGTGGTAACTATTATGCGAGTGTTCTGTCTGTAATGAGGAAACATGTCCCATATTAACAATTACATTAACAATAACAACCTCAACAAACAACAACAACAACAACAACAACTACTACTACAACAACAACAACAACAACATCTACTTTTACTACTATACTATACTCGTGCACTTGTGTCCATGCACTTTTTAGTATCTAACAACGATATCGAAGAGAGAGAGAGAGAGAGAGAGAGAGAGAGAGAGAGAGAGAGAGAGAGAGAGAGAGAGAGAGAGAGAGAGAGAGCCCTTCAATATTTCACGCAGACATCTTGGGTCTTGTGATAAAAAAATAAGACTAAGTAAAACTGTTTTGTACCCAGAGAACGTGACGACAGAGCCAAGGAGGAAGCCAATCGTTTTGTCCCGTAAGGGCTTCACTAACCCGAGACAGCATTGCAACGGCCGCTACTTCTACTGATGCGCACTACGAGAAATAAGAAGCCGACAGTGGGTGCAGCATTTTATTACCTGGAATCGCCATCCACTGTGACATTCAAAACATGGACAGTCTTTCTTGTACTCGTCATCTGCAGTTTTCTTCTTTTTTTCCTTTTTATTTTTCTTTCCTTCATTTCCGTCGTGGGGAGGAAGTTGAGAGGACAGTCGACCACGGTTACGACTAAAAGTTTGTTCAAATGCTGTATTCTCTTCCACAACGTTATGTAACCGTTTCGTCTCCACCGCAAGTCCTCCGATCTGCCGCTACTTGCCAGTCGCCTTACAAGATCTGAGGAGTGGAAGATTCCGTGATCAGAGGAAACAAGACTGAAGGAACACTCTAAACACATGCAGTGGCAGTGAGAGCGTCAGGTTAAACATACAAGACTCTGGCCGTGACTGTACCTCAAACGCCTGCTTCTGTGTCTTTGATTTTCAGCTGCTCTTCTCTCCGTTTCTCGTAGGCTACAGCAGTGGGCATGAGGAGGAAGAGGCCGGTGGCGAGGAACCCTGTGCTGCCCAGAACACTCACACTGACAACGTAGCTGCCACTCCAGTCACGTATCAGACCTTGGCGAGATACAGTAAGAGATAATCAGTAACACAGGAATTGTTTATCTAGCAGTATAATTCTGGCCGTTTTCAGGATTGTATCAAGGTCAAACAGGCCAGATAGAACACAGCAGGAGGCAATCATGTGAAGCAACTGTTGGCCGGCAATGAGAGAGAGAGAGAGAGAGAGAGAGAGAGAGAGAGAGAGAGAGACTAATCAAACATGTAAAAAGGAATGAGTTAAACAGACTTAATTTGTCAACAAAGTCATTGTTGTCTGCAGTGGCCGACCGTCCCACGCAGCGCGGCATTGGCTTTAAATTCTGATGTCCACTAACTAATCTAATCCAACCTAACCAAACTTCCACTGTCAGTCAATAAATGAACCCAAAAATGACTCTTGTGAAAGCGTCCCTATTTGAAGTTGACAATTGAGTCTAACCACATCTTGTCCTATTTTACTTCCAATGCCAGGCAATAAATGAATCCTGGAGTGTCTCGTGTGAAAACTATATCATGTAAAGTTGAGGTTATAATAACAAACTCTAATTGTTCCACATATAAGTCAAGGCTATACAATCTCCATGTAAAGTTAAGGTTACATAATCTAGTTAAATTGTTCCATATGAAATTAGGCTTACATAATTTACTCTAATTGTTTCATGTAAAGTTAAGGTCATATAATCTTTATCTAATTCATCTTGGGTCAACTTCCACAGCCAGTGCACTGAGGAATGCCGCTTACCAATGAGCGGACCACTGCAGATCATCCACAGGCCGTTGATGAGGCCAGACACTCCCATCACAGGCACGTACATGTGAAGCCCCATGTACTTCATCATGATCATGTTGTACAAAAACATGCATGATCCAGTGCAGAAGCCGCACACTGCCAGGGCCACCGTGATCCACACTACCTCCTGCAGGAAGCCGAATGCTGGAAAGGCAAGGGATCGATGCCGTGAGATGTTCCTGTCCAAGAGACATTTGGGAATCTACTTCCATACCATTGTGCGTTATTACAGTTTGCCAATCAGTAATGTAGTGTACTGTTTCATCAATATCAGACCATATTCACCATATCTTCTTAAGTGATTCAAAATATATATATATATATATATATATATATATATATATATATATATATATATATATATATATATATATATATATATATATATATATATATATATATATATATATATATATATATATATATATATATATATATATATATATATATATATATATATATATATAAGAAAGTAATATATACCCGACGGAGGGTGTTACCTAGCGTGGAGATAGTCAAGATGAAGGACAGAACGATATAGGCGACGAGCACGTTGAACCAGGCCATGTCTGAAAACGAGGATATCACGATGCGGCTTGCCAGATTGCACAGGTTGGAGACTGACATGCACCACGCTGCCGTCTCCACCGTGTGACCCTTGGACTCCATCACGAAGGGCAACAGCAGGGCGAGGTTGAGGAAGATGCCCACGACGAAGGAGCCTCCCATGGCAATGATGGCGACGCGCGGCAGTCTGAGCAGCAGACAGTTCCTGACCACGGAGCAGATCATCTGGGCAATTAGTTTGAAAGGTCCAGGGCGGGGGGCAGCGCCTTCCTTGACCTTGCTGACCACAATGCCATTTTTCCGCACTGGCCTGAACATCATGGCGGAGAGGCTGATGATGAACCCGAACGCCGCCACGATGAGGGCGGCATTCCTGAAGCCATACAGTTCCTGCAGGTAGGTGATTATAGGTGGCCCGATGATGCCTCCGATACACAATCCCGCGGTGGTGAAACCATTGGCTCGACCCAACATCCGCTTGAAGTAATGAGGTATGACTGCGAAGGATGCCAGGCACGCCGACCCGCTCCCGAAACCTGCATGTGAGTGACAAGCCGTTCAGTACTAATAGGACAGGAAAACTACTGCCTATATGTTGACTGCTGAGGCGAAGGAACACATGATTACAGGGGTCAATGAAGCAATGATTTGTGAAGCTACTCACCACCACAGACGCTGTTGTGTGGAGACATGAAATACACTTACCTACATTACATTACACACACACACACACACACACTAAACTGTGGTGTCTTGCGGGATAAAGTACGTTCTCTAGTGATGTATACTTTCGATAAAGTGAGATATTTGAACAACTTTAGCCTGGATGAATGATCTTTGTTAGACTACAAGTTAGTACACTAAACTTCTTTATGAACTACAAAGAAATTTTTTAAAAGTTACCAAATTTACATAATTCTAGATTAGTTTCTGGAAAAAAAAAAAAAATTGCGAAGCTATATTCTGGTACAGTTTTATCAGGAAGTGTTGATTAGTATCAGTGTGTGTGTGTGTGTGTGTGTGTGTGTGTGTGTGTGTGTGTGTGTGTGTGTGTGTGTGTGTGTGTGTGTGTGTGTGTGTGTGTAATTCACCACGGTCTCCTGGTTGTCACCCAGCCAGTCTTCCCCATTACGGAGCGAGCTCAGAGCTCATAGACCGATCTTCGGGTAGGACTGTGTGTGTGTATTTACCTAGTTGTAGTTTTACAGGGCCTGGGCTTTATGCTCGTGTGGCCCCGTCTCCGTGTGTGTGTGTGTGTGTGTGTGTGTGTGTGTGTGTGTGTGTGTGTGTGTGTGTGTGTGTGTGTGTTTGTGTGTGTTTGTGTGTGTGTTGGTACACACAATATCTTCCCCAGAGCACAGTTAGCAATGTCAGCATGATTTGTGTGTACAGTGGAACACATTCATACCTGACAGCACTGAGTAAGAGAAGAAAAGGAATGGCACCGAAGGGGTGAACGCTGAGGCTGCCATGCCAGCAGAACACAACAGGCCTGCCGTTATGCCCACAGCCCGCCACCCGAACACCTCGGTCAAGGGCCCCGCTAGGAGGTTGGACACGCTCCATGCGAAGTTTTCTGTGTTGAATATAGCTCCCGTTGTGGTGGAGGTAACGTTGTTCTCGATGAGGAAATCCGCGAACAGTATTCCGAAGCAAGGACCCACGAAGGCCACCACTATCTAGAATTGATGGAAAAATTGATGGGGGTTGTCATGTAAAAAGCATATACTTGAAGCGTCCATCTTGCATGACTGATTACGTTCTAATCTTTATTTCAAGTACTTCT
This sequence comes from Portunus trituberculatus, assembly GCF_017591435.1. NCBI lineage: Eukaryota > Metazoa > Arthropoda > Malacostraca > Decapoda > Portunidae > Portunus > Portunus trituberculatus. The sequence goes on along the minus strand of NC_059263.1, from coordinate 9,236,734 downwards.
TTATATGATAAGCTTGGGTTCGACTAAGCATTACCATCGTGGTGAAGGTGCCCATGACCACCAAGAAGGCCCAGCCACGATCCATATCATCGTGCTCCGCCTCCTTATTAATTTCTCCCTCCTCTGACTTGTCTGGATGTTTAGAAGTCTTACTTATTGGTTCTGAACCTCGTCCGTCTTCATCCACATGATTCAAACCGGTTTTATTATGTTCTATTGTGACTTCATAACTTCCTCTCTTCACAGAACACTCACTTTCCTCAGCAGGTGTGGGCGAGGTGCGATCAGCGGGCGCAGATGGGCTCAGCACCGCCAGCGCGACACATTTCTCGTGGCCCTCACCACTTCCCGCCTTGCTGTCCATATCCCCTCCTTCCTCACCCCTAATGCAATCTGACTCCGGCAGATCAGAATCACTGGAGTTATGGTATTTAATGCACTTCAACTTCTCGTCCACCTGCAGGGACGTGACTTGGTCTACCTCAGTGAGTGCCGGCATGTCGATGAGTGGTGAGAAGCCCACTGCCAAGGCTGTGCTGCTTACTCTAAGACGAGCCAATAGAACGCTCCTCTGTACCACCCAGCAGATAAGTGAGCGTCAGCCGCTTTTTTGGCGTAGTTGGTGCTCGCTGGCACTCAGCCACCCTGCCGCCCGTGCCACGCTGATACGGGACACTTCTGCGAGTGAGAGGAGAAACAGGAACGTATGGCATTTTATGGGCCCAGACTGTGGAGACTTTTGGCACTTGCGTGATGGGCTGAACCATTAAATAATCCCTCTAGTGCCATTATATAAGTAACATAAACACATTAGCGGCACGATGAATTAAACCAGAACTGTAACACGAAAACTTTCAGAGTCACGAACTATAACTCGAACGAATCAAAATGAAAAGAAAGATGGGAAGAATGGCAGTAGTTCTTGCTTCAGTCCATGGTGAAACTAATTGATAATGCAGTATTTGTAAAGCGGCCTGATCCCGAATGCATTAATCCCTTCAGTAATGGGACGCATTTCTTCCACGAGTTTTGAGCATGCTTAGACGATTTCATTTACATTAAGAAGGGTTTATGCAGGTCAGAAGATTAATAGCCAGAAACTTCACTATTTTAATCCCCACATAAGTTTCTGAAGCTCTATAAAATCACCAAGTAGTAAGCAGAATGAATATGAAAACTAAACGCGTCATGGTACTGAAGGGGTTAAGGGAAGGGGTGTCTGGTGGTGGTTTGGAAGGGGGGAAGGGGGCGGGAAGGAGGCGGGGAAGTAGCCTTGAGATATCAGGAGTTGTGCCCGTGGTGTTGTTGTTAAGCACCCCTTCAATAACGTTAAGGCTTGCGTAATGTTGAGACATTGTGGTGGTGGGTGGTTGCCCCTCACGCAATTATTATTATTATTATTATTATTATTATTATTATTATTATTATTATCATTATTATTATTATCATTTCCTATTATATTTGTGTATATCCATTTGTATATCTGTATACATTTTGTAAGTACTTTATATATAATACGCCTCTGTATTTCCCGCGCATCACTTTTCTTCCCGCTTGTTTGTAACGTCCCTCAGTCGCGTCCAACGATTCTATGTCGCGTCCTCGACGTCGCCCTGGCCAAGCATCGCAGCAGGCGCATTCTCGTACTCTTGCCTTGTACTCATTCCTGGCAATACACCTACAAGAGGATTATTAGAGTTTGTCTTCCTCCACTTGCGCAGGGTGCACACTGCCCACTGAAACATAATTAGGTGGCAACGGTGCACTAAAGCAAGAGCTACAGAGGAGTATCCAGTACTACTTACCAATCAGTCAGTCAGTATTATCGTTATCAATAATATTATCAATATAAAGTTACGAAATCAAGAGGAGGGAGAAATAAAGATGAGTTTGTAATATTAATAGTCTGTCAATCGATCAGTCAACAAAATTTCTAATCAAATAACCATCCATCTGTCTACCTTTGTAACTGATAGCCTACCAGTCTCCATATTTCACTTCTATCTATCTATCTATCTATCGTACACAACTATTAACACACGAAAATGTCTGCACAGCCATCAGTCAATCTGTCAGTCCATCAGTCAAGCCCTATCTATCTACACTACATAGAGGAAGCCTATATATGGGAAAGCTTCAAGGCGGGTTCATACGTGTCAATTTGCGACTGAGATTACAAGTCAGTGCCTAAGGGACTGGGAAAAACCAGTCGCAAAACAATAGTTGTTCAGTCAATTTATGACTTTGTTTACGTTGTGACGTCACGGAGAAAAGTTTCAAAATGTGGTGGTGATGTAGGGAAGAAGATTTTGGAGTTGGTGAGGGAAAATGAGCACATCTGGGACCCTAAAAGTGAATTCTACAGCAAAAAATGCTTACGCAAATAGACGCTCCATGAAAACCATGGCTGCCACTCTTTCCTGTAATGCACGGTGCTGTTGGAGGTGAGGAGTGACTACTTGTGATGATTTGGTTTGATGGTAATCGTCATCGTCACCAGAGGAAGACATTTTGTTGGATAGTTGTTTGTTTACACTCACTTTCCGCCAACCAGCCTTTACTTTCCAGTCGCTATGTATGAACGTGCTCCAACTAGAAGCGTTCAGTCGATACTTCTAACGGCTTGCAATTTCAGTCATATTGACACTTGTGAACCCGGCTTAAAGAAGAGTTGCACCACGTTAGAACATCATCCCTTCTCTATGTTGCACCATCTTATTGCCTCCCTCAATCTTTTCTCTCTACTTCACTACTTATGCTAGGGTGGTTGCGCTAACACGTACAGATGGCGTGTTTGCAAAGAAGATAGAAAACACTACTAGTTCCGTACAATTAGAACCGCCGTGGTACAGTGGAACCATGCGTGCTTTGGGATCCTAGAGGTCTCCAAGCGCACGGGTTCGAATCCTGTCCACGGTCTGAGTGTAGGTTGGGCTTCTTCACTCGGGGCAACGGCTATCCTAGCGGATAGGCTTTAAGATAGGAGGTACCCTAAAAAAGTATCCCCTTTAGCCCATAAATTCCCGTGAAAAGCCCACATGGTATAAAAAAAAAAAAAAAGCCTACTGGTGGGCCGGGAGGTGATCACTGTAGTGGTAGGCAAGTTCCGGTACCAATACCGGTTATGCCGGTACCAGCCTTAACGGTATTGTACCAGTAAAATTTTCCGTACCGGTAAATGGCCGAAACGGTACAGAGCAAATTGTATATAACGTGGAGGCGGCTCAAGGTGAGCGGTGATGGGTAAGACGGTAACATTGAGTCATTCTCACTCTCGGTACCTTTACACATTGGTACCGACTGGCTGCCATGGCGCGTCGGCGCGATCTCGGTAGCTTTTTTTTTTTTTTTTACGTAAGGAAGAGGGCCAGCCAAGGGCAAAAAAAAGAAAGTTAGAAAAAAGCCCACTTGAGCGCTGGCTCTCCAAAGACTTCAAAAAGTGCCAAAACCGTTAGCCAGAATTAGGGGAGCAAATGCCTCGATACCTCCCTCTTAAAAGAAGACAAGTTGAAGGAATTCGGAAATACAGATGCAGGGAGGGAGTTCCAGAGTTTACCAGTGAAAGGGAAGAATGATTGAGCGTACTGGTTAACTCTTGCATTAGGGAGTTGGACAGAATAGGGATGAGAGGAAGAAGAAAGCCTTGTGCAGCGTGACCGCAGGAGGAGGGAAGGCATGCAGTTAGCAAGATCAGTAGAACAGTTACCATGAAAATAGCGATAAAATATAGAAAGGGATGCAACATTTCAGCGGTGAGAAAGAGACTGAAGACAGTTAGTCAGAGGAGGGGAGTTGATGAGACGAAGACGAAGAGCTTGGCGTCTGTACTGGTACGACTGAATGTGCCCAGATCTACATACACTGTGTATGTATATGTATGTATGTGTATGTAGATCTGGGTACCGTCTAGCCTCTGTGCCGGGACTCTGCTGCTTCGTACCGTTAAGAATGAATAATGTGTCGGCACCACTCGGTGGATCGGTGGCCGGGAAGGGTGGCGATCTGGCGGACTGGTGTCTGGCGGTGCAGTAACACTGCATTTCGCCGGCATTTTACCATTGCATTTCTACTTTTATTACTACTACTACTACTATTACTGCTACTTCTATTACTACTACTACTACTGCTACTACTACTACTTCTACTAATGCTGCTGCTGCATACCACTCAATTCATACCATTACGAATTATATTTTTCATGTTAGTTTGCTATAATTCAGATATTTCCCATCAGTTTTAAAAGGGAACCACAATATATTATGAAGACGGCCGTGTGTCTTTTATTTAGGTATTAAAAAAAAAAAATTTTACAAAAACACTTATGAAAGAGCTGTGTGATTTGCTTTATGTAGATAGAAATGATAAATGCTAGATATTTAAATTGGCAATTTCCAACACACACACACACACACACACACACACACACACACACACATATATATATATATATATATATATATATATATATATATATATATATATATATATATATATATATATATGTGTGTGTGTGTGTGTGTGTGTGTGTGTGTGTGTGTGTGTGTGTGTGTGTGTGTGTGTGTGTGTGTGTGTACCGGTACAGTACCGGTAGTATCGGTAACGGTGTCTTTTGTATCGGTACGTACCGGTACTGAAATTAGCGGTACTTGCCCACCACTAGTGATCAGGGAGTCGCGATGACCGAGTGAGGCGTGCGAGTGACATCACAAGCTTCCGCAAAACGAAACATGATCTGAAGTGTCCGTGGTACAGTGGAACCATGTGGAACTTTAGGGTCCGAGAGGTCTCCAAGCGCACGGGTTTGGATCCTGTCCACGGTCCGAGTGTAGGTTGGGCTTCCTCACTCGGGGCAACGGTTTCCTAGCGGGTGGGCTTTGAGATAAGAGGTGCCGCAAAAAGTATCCCCTTTAGCCCAGAAATTCCCGTCAAAAGCCCACATGGTATAAATACAGCAAACACAACAAAATAGCAAAAAAAAAAAAAAAAAAAAATAAATAAATAAATAAAAAAAAAAATAAATAAAAAAATAGATAAATAAATAAATAAATAAAAAAAAAAAATCATAACAGTGAGGATAGTGAATGATAGTGATAAAACATAATGAACACGTGTGTACATCCAATACTTATAGTACTTCCTTTCTTCATTTGTTTCTTCTTACGTGTTTCATTTCTTCTTGGTGATACCTGAATAACATTATTCAGCTCTTTTCTCAGCCATGATTCTATCCCAGCCTTGAGTCATTGTGGGCTGGTGATCAAAATAATTCTGACAACAAATTAGTGAAGAACCACGACCCTAACGATGACACAGGATTGCACCCTCACGCACAATCTTACCTCGGACAGGACTTTCAATAAATCATGATTCAAATAATAGTCTACCAATCTTTGAGAGGATTTTTTAAGGTCATGATTGGAGAAGGATTCTGTATCAAAGGAAACAATAATAATAGATAATTATAAGGATGATAACATTCTCCCTACCTACCTGCTTCTCCATTTCCATCTACCTATGACCTTAACACTATAAGAGGGAGGTTTCAGCACATTTATCCCATTCTTTTCGCTAACTCTCTCAGACCTTCCCGGGAACTGGCATCTCAGTGGGCCTTTATGTTTATTCGTTTTTTGTTGCTCTTGGCCAGATTTTCCCACTTACATAAAACACCAACAATTATATTATTATTGTTATTATTATTATTATTATCATTATTATTATTATTATTATTATTATTATGTTATCATTATCATCATCATATAATCCTGATAATAATGATAATAACAATAATAATGATAATACTAGTAATAATAGCAATAGCAATAATAACTAACAATCTCTCTCAAAAAGCGCTTCCGGCTCATAACTTAGGCCGGTGTCACACTATGCGGCGGCGCCGCTGCGACGGAAACGCATGCGGCGCCGCACGTGGTGATATCACACACAAACCAATGAGAGGTGTCACACTAATCCGGCGCTACCGTTTCCGCCGCACTGTGCCGCATCATGCTGCGGCAGCATCGCACCGCCGCATCTAAGGAATATACAGAGAGGAAGTTTGGTGTGGGTTAAAGTTTAGAGGAGAGCGACGGTGCTGCCATCTGTTGGAAGCGAGTAATTTCATAGAAAACGTTATTAGGAGTAACTTAAAATTTCTCCCATGCTTCCTCCCCCTCCCCTTATTTTTCCCTGCATTCTCTCGTGGTTATGAACTTATAAGGCAAATAAAACATGTTCATATATATATATATATATATATATATATATATATATATATATATATATATATATATATATATATATATATATATATATATATATATATATATGCGCGTTTTCTGCCCGCCTCCGCCTGGACCACACCATACTCCTTACTTGCATCGCCTACGTCTGTCTTGTAACCACTTCTGCCCTTGGTGTAGGACTACCCCTGAGGCCATGGAACATTTCCTGCTTCAATACCCACGCCTCCTCTCTCAACATATTGCATTACGCTCCTGCCTCTCCGCCCTGGCCATCACAACACTCGACCTGCCCACCCTCTTGGCTGTCTCAGGCGTCCACCTTTCCTAGAAACCTGTTGTCCTTCGCCTTACTTGTGCCTTCTTGAGGAAGACCGGCCAGCTACCACGCCTGTGATACCCACACAGGACTATCTCAGGGCTCATAAGGATTCAAAAGAGGCCACGAAAATCTATGGATCCTTATGAGTCCTGGGGTACTCCTGTGTGGGTATCACAGGCGTGGTAGCTGGCCGATCTTCCTCAAGAAGGCACAAGTAAGGCGAAGGACAACAGGGCTGAGTTTCTTAGAGGGTTCCGGAATGCCCCGGAAACCCGAGCCACCCGGAGCGCGCTCTTCACCGCTTTTGGGTGCCTCCCGCTGCGTGGGGGGGCTCATGTACACAAACATGTGCGGGCATCTTAGACGAAATGGCTCACGCACTGTCTCGTCCTGAATTAAATCGTTTACAGCTCGCTGTTCTTCTCGACGAGTTTCTTGCTGGAGAGGAAGAGTTGCAAGCTGCTATAATGATAGCCCAAGGAAACAAGAACTTGAATGAAATTGCCCTAGAAGAGCAAGAAAGACATCAATAACCAACTAGAGTTGAGGGATATGTGGAGCAAGTCCTTCTATTCTATAGTAACCAAGAGTTCAAAGCACACTTCAGGATGGCACTTGTAGCTTTCTACTTGGGCAGCCATCTTTGTTGATAGTGTGACGTCACAGCCACAGAGCGTTCCAACTCGCAAGCTTGGGCGGCCCAAAAGGTTCCGGACTAGCAGCCCGGGCGGCCCAACCCGCGTTTCTTAGGGGTCCGGCGACCCGGGGCGTTCCAGAACCCAATAAGAAACTCAGCCAAGGTTGCTAGGAAAGGTGGACGCCTGAGGCCGCCAAGAGGGTGGGCAGGTCAATGGTTGTGATGGCCAGGGCGGAGAGCCAGGAGCGTAATGCACTATGTCGAGAGAGGAGGCGTGGGCATTGAAGCAGGAAATGTTCCATGGCCTCAGGGTAGTCCTACACCAAGGGCAGAATGGGTCACAAGACTGATGTAGGCGATGCAAGTGAGCACTAAGCGTGGTGTTGCCCAGGCGGAGGCGGACAATGGTTGATGTGCCTTGCACTCCTTCCCGTGACTGATTGACTGTTTGAATCTTGTAATGGCGCTCATCCTCCCCCACTGATGGATCCCCCCATCCCTCACCCCCTTACTACCTACGATCCGCGCGCCATCTGTTGGAAGCGAGGTTCCCTAATCAATTCCTTCAGCCCACCCATTGAACCTGTATATCCTCCCTAGAATCCTTGGATGCGGCCAAGGCTCAGTGCTCACTTGCATCGCCTACATCAGTCTTGTGACCCATTTTGCCCTTGGTGTAGGACTACCCTGAGGCCATGGAACATTTCCTGCTTCAATACCCACGCCTCCTCTCTCAACATAATGCATTACGCTCCTGGCTCTCCGCCCTGGCCATCACAACACTTTACCTGCCTACCCTCTTGGCAGCCTCAGGCGTCCACCTTTCCTAGCAACCTGTTGTCCTTCGCCTTACTTGTCCCTTCTTGACGAAGATCGGCCAGCTACCACGCCTGTGATACCCACACAGGAGTACCCCAGGACTCGTAAGGATCCATAGATTTTCGTGGCCTCTTTTGAATCCTTATGAGCCCTGGGATAGTCCTGTGTGGGTATCACAGGCGTGGTAGCTGGCCGGTCTTCCTCAAGAAGGCACAAATAAGGCGAAGGACAACAGGTTGCTAGGAAAGGTGGACGCCTGAGACAGCCAAGAGGGTGGGCAGGTCGAGTGTTGTGATGGCCAGGGCGGAGAGGTAGGAGCGTAATGCAGTATGTTGAGAGAGGAGGCGTGGGTATTGAAGCAGGAAATGTTCCATGGCCTCAGGGGTAGTCCTACACCAAGGGCAGAAATGGTTACAAGACAGACGTAGGCGATGCAAGTAAGGAGTATGGTGTGGCCCAGGCGTAGGCGGGCAGAAAACGCATATATATATATATATATATATATATATATATATATATATATATATATATATATATATATATATATATATATATATATATATATATATGAACGTGTTTTATTTGCCTTATAAGTTCATAACCACGAGAGAATGAGGGAAAAGTAAGGGGAGGGGGAGGAAGCATGGGAGAAATTTTAAGTTACTCCTAATAACATTTTCTATGAAATTACTCGCTTCCAACAGATGGCAGCACCGTCGCTCTCTCTAAACTTTAAACCACACCAAACTTCCTCTCTGTATATTCCTTGGCCGCATCCGAGTGATCCGACCGAGTGTCGTGGGAAAACACACAGAGTTCTATGTACGTGGTCGCACCAGACGGCCGCGCCGCATCCGGCGCTCGATTGTTACAAGATGTTTGACACTGATTTATTTATTCAGTGTATTCACGCAAGGCCAACTCAAACTCTTGTCAGTCATGGCACCATAGATAACCCAACTCATGTCTTCACAGGGCTTTCAAGTATTTGACGTAGTGTCTCCTCATTCTCCTTACTAAACATCTACTTGCTTCGATTATGGAGATTTTTTTTAAGTCAAGGAATATTTTATTTGTACATTTGAATATTTCTTGCATTTGGAAATGAATATTATAATATATTGTAGTTACCGTATTACATCCCCATGTTTTTCGGTCAGAATAAATAGTCTTTTTTTTTTTTTTTTTTTTTTTTTTTTACTTATCTTAGTGTAATTGTTAGTCTTTCTTCTGGAGATAATGATCTTCGAAACTTTGTATTTTGCTTGGAGATATGAGGCCTCAGCACTTCCAGCAGCTCATCAAAAGGTTTGGACATTCTGTAATACTCACAAAAATCTTTCATCATATTTTCGTATATTCTCATAAAACTTTTCAAATCTTTTACTTGTTTCTCGTTCAGCGTTAAATGGGTGAACCCAGTGTTGACGACGAGCTGGCTCTTTCAGTAAGCCTTCTGCTTCTGATGCACAAATAACTTTTAGTTTTGACAACATGATAGTCAACCTCTCTACGCTGGCTTCTGGGGATACTGAACGACTTCGTCGTTATATGTGTGACAGGATGCAGGCAGTGCGGCGACGCCGCATACGGTTTCGCCGCAGCGGCGACGCCGCTGTTGTGCAAAATACAAATTAATTGAGTTGCATTCCGCGTATCTTATTACATTCACGTCTGTTTATTTAACTTAGGAATGTATCTAATTTCTTCACTCGCACATTTGTACTTGCTATTGATTACTCTTGCGTGCTACTAATTCCATTTCGTGGCTTATCTCTCACAGTTTATCGCAGATGCCAGGCGTTCTGTTTCTTCTGTGTCGGACGCTTCCGGCTTTAGATGCACTCTTCAAGTTTATTAGTTTTGTTTTTATTTTCACTTTTAGTTCGTCTTGTTTGTTTATGAAATGTGTTAATTGCACATGGTGTAGCTACCGGCCATGGGGAAAAAAGTGTCACTGAGGTGCACCATGTGCAATTAACACATTTTGTAAACAAACAAAACGAACTAAAAGTGAAAATAAAAACAAAACTAATAAATAAAAAAATATAAAAATCCGACTTGAAGAGTGGCATCTGTGTGGCCTTTCAGTGACAACTCTTATGAGCCGGAAGCGTTTGCCAACACGAGCACAGGGCCAAGGAAACGAAACAGAACGCCTTACTTATCAAAATACCTGCGATAAACTGTGAGAGAGATAAGTAAGCATATCACGAAATGGAATTAGTAGCACGCAAGAGTAATCAGTATAGCAAGTACTTAAATGTGCGAGTGTAAGAAATTAGATACATTCCTAAGTTAAGTAATAAACAGACGTGAATGTAATAAGATACGCGGAATGCAACTCAATTAATTTGT